>NW_026776335.1:0-49923 GCF_030936135.1 Gavia stellata | reverse complement strand
TTGCTGCTCCTCATCTCCCACTGGTAACCTCTCAAACGAACCACAAACACTTGGGCTCTGAACTTGTTTAGCCTACTAAAACTTCCAACGTACACAGCCTCTCCTGCTCAATCTGGCCAGAGCTCAACACCGAAATTGCGAACGTCCAGCGATTGCTCCTACACTAAAGGTGCCAGCCCTGAAAGCTCTTGCTGGTCCTCATCTCCCACTGGTAACCTCTCAAACGAACCACAAACACTTGGGCTCTGAACTTGTTTAGCCTACTAAAACTTCCAACGTACACAGCCTCTCCTGCTCAATCTGGCCAGAGCTCAACACCGAAATTGTGAACGTCCAGGGATTGCTCCTACACTAAAGGTGCCAGCCCTGAAAGCTCTTGCTGGTCCTCATCTCCCACTGGTAACCTCTCAAACGAACCACAAACACTTGGGCTCTGAACTTGTTTAGCCTACTAAAACTTCCAACGTACACAGCCTCTCCTGCTCAATCTGGCCAGAGCTCAACTCCGAAATTGCGAACGTCCAGGGATTGCTCCTACACTAAAGGTGCCAGCCCTGAAAGCTCTTGCTGCTCCTCATCTCCCACTGGTAACCTCTCAAACGAACCACAAAACACTTGGGCTCTGAACTTGTTTAGCCTACTAAAACTTCCAACGTACACAGCCTCTCCTGCTCAATCTGGCCAGAGCTCATTCCGAAATTGCGAACGTCCAGGGATTGCTCCTACACTAAAGGTGCCAGCCCTGAAAGCTCTTGCTGGTCCTCATCTCCCACTGGTAACCTCTCAAACGAACCACAAACACTTGGGCTCTGAACTTGTTTAGCCTACTAAAACTTCCAACGTACACAGCCTCTCCTGCTCAATCTGGCCAAAATTCAACACCGAAATTGTGAACGTCCAGGGATTGCTCCTACACTAAAGGTGCCAGCCCTGAAAGCTCTTGCTGGTCCTCATCTCCCACTGGTAACCTCTCAAACGAACCACAAACACTTGGGCTCTGAACTTGTTTAGCCTACTAAAACTTCCAACGTACACAGCCTCTCCTGCTCAATCTGGCCAGAGCTCAACTCCGAAATTGCGAACATCCAGCGATTGCTCCTACACTAAAGGTGCCAGCCCTGAAAGCTCTTGCTGGTCCTCATCTCCCACTGGTAACCTCTCAAACGAACCACAAACACTTGGGCTCTGAACTTGTTTAGCCTACTAAAACTTCCAACGTACACAGCCTCTCCTGCTCAATCTGGCCAGAGCTCAACTCCGAAATTGCGAACGTCCAGGGATTGCTCCTACACTAAAGGTGCCAGCCCTGAAAGCTCTTGCTGGTCCTCATCTCCCACTGGTAACCTCTCAAACGAACCACAAACACTTGGGCTCTGAACTTGTTTAGCCTACTAAAACTTCCAACGTACACAGCCTCTCCTGCTCAATCTGGCCAGAGCTCAACTCCGAAATTGCGAACGTCCAGGGATTGCTCCTACATTAAAGGTGCCAGCCCTGAAAGCTCTTGCTGGTCCTCATCTCCCACTGGTAACCTCTCAAACGAACCACAAACACTTGGGCTCTGAACTTGTTTAGCCTACTAAAACTTCCAACGTACACAGCCTCTCCTGCTCAATCTGGCCAGAGCTCAACACCGACATTGCGAACGTCCAGCGATTGCTCCTATACTAAAGGTGCCAGCCCTGAAAGCTCTTGCTGGTCCTCATCTCCCACTGGTAACCTCTCAAACGAACCACAAACACTTGGGCTCTGAACTTGTTTAGCCTACTAAAACTTCCAACGTACACAGCCTCTCCTGCTCAATCTGGCCAGAGCTCCACACCGAAATTGTGAACGTCCAGGGATTGCTCCTACACTAAAGGTGCCAGCCCTGAAAGCTCTTGCTGGTCCTCATCTCCCACTGGTAACCTCTCAAACGAACCACAAACACTTGGGCTCTGAACTTGTTTAGCCTACTAAAACTTCCAACGTACACAGCCTCTCCTGCTCAATCTGGCCAGAGCTCAACTCCGAAATTGCGAACGTCCAGGGATTGCTCCTACACTAAAGGTGCCAGCCCTGAAAGCTCTTGCTGGTCCTCATCTCCCACTGGTAACCTCTCAAACGAACCACAAACACTTGGGCTCTGAACTTGTTTAGCCTACTAAAACTTCCAACGTACACAGCCTCTCCTGCTCAATCTGGCCAGAGCTCAACACCGACATTGCGAACGTCTAGCGATTGCTCCTACACTAAAGGTGCCAGCCCTGAAAGCTCTTGCTGGTCCTCATCTCCCACTGGTAACCTCTCAAACGAACCACAAACACTTGGGCTCTGAACTTGATTAGCCTACTAAAACTTCCAACGTACACAGCCTCTCCTGCTCAATCTGGCCAAAATTCACCAACGAAATTGCGAACGTCCAGCGATTGCTCCTACACTAAAGGTGCCAGCCCTGAAAGCTCTTGCTGGTCCTCATCTCCCACTGGTAACCTCTCAAACGAACCACAAACACTTGGGCTCTGAACTTGTTTAGCCTACTAAAACTTCCAACGTACACAGCCTCTCCTGCTCAATCTGGCCAGAGCTCAACACCGACATTGCGAACGTCCAGCGATTGCTCCTACACTAAAGGTGCCAGCCCTGAAAGTTCTTGCTGGTCCTCATCTCCCACTGGTAACCTCTCAAACGAACCACAAACACTTGGGCTCTGAACTTGTTTAGCCTACTAAAACTTCCAACGTACACAGCCTCTCCTGCTCAATCTGGCCAGAGCTCAACACCGACATTGCGAACGTCCAGCGATTGCTCCTACACTAAAGGTGCCAGCCCTGAAAGCTCTTGCTGGTCCTCATCTCCCACTGGTAACCTCTCAAACGAACCACAAACACTTGGGCTCTGAACTTGTTTAGCCTACTAAAACTTCCAACGTACACAGCCTCTCCTGCTCAATCTGGCCAAAATTCAACACCGAAATTGTGAACGTCCAGGGATTGCTCCTACACTAAAGGTGCCAGCCCTGAAAGCTCTTGCTGGTCCTCATCTCCCACTGGTAACCTCTCAAACGAACCACAAACACTTGGGCTCTGAACTTGTTTAGCCTACTAAAACTTCCAACGTACACAGCCTCTCCTGCTCAATCTGGCCAAAATTCAACACCGAAATTGTGAACGTCCAGGGATTGCTCCTACACTAAAGGTGCCAGCCCTGAAAGCTCTTGCTGGTCCTCATCTCCCACTGGTAACCTCTCAAACGAACCACAAACACTTGGGCTCTGAACTTGTTTAGCCTACTAAAACTTCCAACGTACACAGCCTCTCCTGCTCAATCTGGCCAAAATTCAACACTGAAATTGCGAACGTCCAGGGATTGCTCCTACACTAAAGGTGCCAGCCCTGAAAGCTCTTGCTGGTCCTCATCTCCCACTGGTAACCTCTCAAACGAACCACAAACACTTGGGCTCTGAACTTGTTTAGCCTACTAAAACTTCCAACGTACACAGCCTCTCCTGCTCAATCTGGCCAGAGCTCAACACCGACATTGCGAACGTCCAGCGATTGCTCCTACACTAAAGGTGCCAGCCCTGAAAGTTCTTACTGGTCCTCATCTCCCACTGGTAACCTCTCAAACGAACCACAAACACTTGGGCTCTGAACTTGTTTAGCCTACTAAAACTTCCAACGTACACAGCCTCTCCTGCTCAATCTGGCCAGAGCTCAACACCGACATTGCGAACGTCCAGCGATTGCTCCTACACTAAAGGTGCCAGCCCTGAAAGCTCTTGCTGGTCCTCATCTCCCACTGGTAACCTCTCAAACGAACCACAAACACTTGGGCTCTGAACTTGTTTAGCCTACTAAAACTTCCAACGTACACAGCCTCTCCTGCTCAATCTGGCCAAAATTCAACACCGAAATTGTGAACGTCCAGGGATTGCTCCTACACTAAAGGTGCCAGCCCTGAAAGCTCTTGCTGGTCCTCATCTCCCAGTGGTAACCTCTCAAACGAACCACAAACACTTGGGCTCTGAACTTGTTTAGCCTACTAAAACTTCCAACGTACACAGCCTCTCCTGCTCAATCTGGCCAGAGCTCAACACCGAAATTGCGAACGTCCAGGGATTGCTCCTACACTAAAGGTGCCAGCCCTGAAAGCTCTTGCTGGTCCTCATCTCCCACTGGTAACCTCTCAAACGAACCACAAACACTTGGGCTCTGAACTTGTTTAGCCTACTAAAACTTCCAACGTACACAGCCTCTCCTGCTCAATCTGGCCAGAGCTCAACACCGAAATTGCGAACGTCCAGGGATTGCTCCTACACTAAAGGTGCCAGCCCTGAAAGCTCTTGCTGGTCCTCATCTCCCACTGGTAACCTCTCAAACGAACCACAAACACTTGGGCTCTGAACTTGTTTAGCCTACTAAAACTTCCAACGTACACAGCCTCTCCTGCTCAATCTGGCCAAAATTCAACACCGAAATTGTGAACGTCCAGGGATTGCTCCTACACTAAAGGTGCCAGCCCTGAAAGCTCTTTCTGGTCCTCATCTCCCACTGGTAACCTCTCAAACGAACCACAAACACTTGGGCTCTGAACTTGTTTAGCCTACTAAAACTTCCAACGTACACAGCCTCTCCTGCTCAATCTGGCCAGAGCTCAACACCGAAATTGCGAACGTCCAGGGATTGCTCCTACACTAAAGGTGCCAGCCCTGAAAGCTCTTGCTGGTCCTCATCTCCCACTGGTAACCTCTCAAACGAACCACAAACACTTGGGCTCTGAACTTGTTTAGCCTACTAAAACTTCCAACGTACACAGCCTCTCCTGCTCAATCTGGCCAGAGCTCAACACCGAAATTGTGAACGTCCAGGGATTGCTCCTACACTAAAGGTGCCAGCCCTGAAAGCTCTTGCTGGTCCTCATCTCCCACTGGTAACCTCTCAAACGAACCACAAACACTTGGGCTCTGAACTTGTTTAGCCTACTAAAACTTCCAACGTACACAGCCTCTCCTGCTCAATCTGGCCAAAATTCAACACCGAAATTGTGAACGTCCAGGGATTGCTCCTACACTAAAGGTGCCAGCCCTGAAAGCTCTTGCTGCTCCTCATCTCCCACTGGTAACCTCTCAAACGAACCACAAACACTTGGGCTCTGAACTTGTTTAGCCTACTAAAACTTCCAACGTACACAGCCTCTCCTGCTCAATCTGGCCAAAATTCAACACTGAAATTGCGAACGTCCAGGGATTGCTCCTACACTAAAGGTGCCAGCCCTGAAAGCTCTTGCTGGTCCTCATCTCCCACTGGTAACCTCTCAAACGAACCACAAACACTTGGGCTCTGAACTTGTTTAGGCTACTAAAACTTCCAACGTACACAGCCTCTCCTGCTCAATCTGGCCAGAGCTCAACTCCGAAATTGCGAACATCCAGCGATTGCTCCTACACTAAAGGTGCCAGCCCTGAAAGCTCTTACTGGTCCTCATCTCCCACTGGTAACCTCTCAAACGAACCACAAACACTTGGGCTCTGAACTTGTTTAGCCTACTAAAGCTTCCAACGTACACAGCCTCTCCTGCTCAATCTGGCCAGAGCTCAACTCCGAAATTGCAAACGTCCAGGGATTGCTCCTACACTAAAGGTGCCAGCCCTGAAAGCTCTTGCTGGTCCTCATCTCCCACTGGTAACCTCTCAAACGAACCACAAACACTTGGGCTCTGAACTTGTTTAGCCTACTAAAACTTCCAACGTACACAGCCTCTCCTGCTCAATCTGGCCAGAGCTCAACTCCGAAATTGCGAACGTCCAGGGATTGCTCCTACATTAAAGGTGCCAGCCCTGAAAGCTCTTGCTGGTCCTCATCTCCCACTGGTAACCTCTCAAACGAACCACAAACACTTGGGCTCTGAACTTGTTTAGCCTACTAAAACTTCCAATGTACACAGCCTCTCCTGCTCAATCTGGCCAGAGCTCAACTCCGAAACTGCGAACGTCCAAGGATTGCTCCTACACTAAAGGTGCCAGCCCTGAAAGCTCTTGCTGGTCCTCATCTCCCACTGGTAACCTCTCAAACGAACCACAAACACTTGGGCTCTGAACTTGTTTAGCCTACTAAAACTTCCAACGTACACAGCCTCTCCTGCTCAATCTGGCCAGAGCTCAACACCGAAATTGTGAACGTCCAGGGATTGCTCCTACACTAAAGGTGCCAGCCCTGAAAGCTCTTGCTGGTCCTCATCTCCCACTGGTAACCTCTCAAACGAACCACAAACACTTGGGCTCTGAACTTGTTTAGCCTACTAAAACTTCCAACGTACACAGCCTCTCCTGCTCAATCTGGCCAGAGCTCAACACCGAAATTGCGAACGTCCAGGGATTGCTCCTACACTAAAGGTGCCAGCCCTGAAAGCTCTTGCTGGTCCTCATCTCCCACTGGTAACCTCTCAAACGAACCACAAACACTTGGGCTCTGAACTTGTTTAGCCTACTAAAACTTCCAACGTACACAGCCTCTCCTGCTCAATCTGGCCAGAGCTCAACTCCGAAATTGCGAACGTCCAGGGATTGCTCCTACACTAAAGGTGCCAGCCCTGAAAGCTCTTGCTGGTCCTCATCTCCCACTGGTAACCTCTCAAACGAACCACAAACACTTGGGCTCTGAACTTGTTTAGCCTACTAAAACTTCCAACGTACACAGCCTCTCCTGCTCAATCTGGCCAAAATTCAACACCGAAATTGTGAACGTCCAGGGATTGCTCCTACACTAAAGGTGCCAGCCCTGAAAGCTCTTGCTGGTCCTCATCTCCCACTGGTAACCTCTCAAACGAACCACAAACACTTGGGCTCTGAACTTGTTTAGCCTACTAAAACTTCCAACGTACACAGCCTCTCCTGCTCAATCTGGCCAAAATTCAACACTGAAATTGCGAACGTCCAGGGATTGCTCCTACACTAAAGGTGCCAGCCCTGAAAGCTCTTGCTGGTCCTCATCTCCCACTGGTAACCTCTCAAACGAACCACAAACACTTGGGCTCTGAACTTGTTTAGGCTACTAAAACTTCCAACGTACACAGCCTCTCCTGCTCAATCTGGCCAGAGCTCAACACCGACATTGCGAACATCCAGCGATTGCTCCTACACTAAAGGTGCCAGCCCTGAAAGCTCTTACTGGTCCTCATCTCCCACTGGTAACCTCTCAAACGAACCACAAACACTTGGGCTCTGAACTTGTTTAGCCTACTAAAGCTTCCAACGTACACAGCCTCTCCTGCTCAATCTGGCCAGAGCTCAACTCCGAAATTGCAAACGTCCAGGGATTGCTCCTACACTAAAGGTGCCAGCCCTGAAAGCTCTTGCTGGTCCTCATCTCCCACTGGTAACCTCTCAAACGAACCACAAACACTTGGGCTCTGAACTTGTTTAGCCTACTAAAACTTCCAACGTACACAGCCTCTCCTGCTCAATCTGGCCAGAGCTCAACTCCGAAATTGCGAACGTCCAGGGATTGCTCCTACACTAAAGGTGCCAGCCCTGAAAGCTCTTGCTGGTCCTCATCTCCCACTGGTAACCTCTCAAACGAACCACAAACACTTGGGCTCTGAACTTGTTTAGCCTACTAAAACTTCCAATGTACACAGCCTCTCCTGCTCAATCTGGCCAGAGCTCAACTCCGAAACTGCGAACGTCCAAGGATTGCTCCTACACTAAAGGTGCCAGCCCTGAAAGCTCTTGCTGGTCCTCATCTCCCACTGGTAACCTCTCAAACGAACCACAAACACTTGGGCTCTGAACTTGTTTAGCCTACTAAAACTTCCAACGTACACAGCCTCTCCTGCTCAATCTGGCCAGAGCTCAACACCGACATTGCGAACGTCCAGGATTGCTCCTACACTAAAGGTGCCAGCCCTGAAAGCTCTTGCTGGTCCTCATCTCCCACTGGTAACCTCTCAAACGAACCAC
The DNA here is from genome assembly GCF_030936135.1 of Gavia stellata. NCBI lineage: Eukaryota > Metazoa > Chordata > Aves > Gaviiformes > Gaviidae > Gavia > Gavia stellata. The sequence goes on along the minus strand of NW_026776335.1, from coordinate 41,984 downwards.
AAACACTTGGGCTCTGAACTTGTTTAGCTACTAAAACTTTCCAACGTACACAGCCTCTCCTGCTCAATCTGGCCAGAGCTCCACACCGAAATTGTGAACGTCCAGGGATTGCTCCTACACTAAAGGTGCCAGCCCTGAAAGCTCTTGCTGGTCCTCATCTCCCACTGGTAACCTCTCAAACGAACCACAAACACTTGGGCTCTGAACTTGTTTAGCCTACTAAAACTTCCAACGTACACAGCCTCTCCTGCTCAATCTGGCCAGAGCTCAACTCCGAAATTGCGAACGCCCAGCGATTGCTCCTACACTAAAGGTGCCAGCCCTGAAAGCTCTTGCTGGTCCTCATCTCCCACTGGTAACCTCTCAAACGAACCACAAACACTTGGGCTCTGAACTTGTTTAGCCTACTAAAACTTCCAATGTACACAGCCTCTCCTGCTCAATCTGGCCAGAGCTCAACACCGACATTGCGAACGTCTAGCGATTGCTCCTACACTAAAGGTGCCAGCCCTGAAAGCTCTTGCTGGTCCTCATCTCCCACTGGTAACCTCTCAAACGAACCACAAACACTTGGGCTCTGAACTTGTTTAGCCTACTAAAACTTCCAACGTACACAGCCTCTCCTGCTCAATCTGGCCAAAATTCAACACCGAAATTGTGAACGTCCAGGGATTGCTCCTACACTAAAGGTGCCAGCCCTGAAAGCTCTTGCTGGTCCTCATCTCCCACTGGTAACCTCTCAAACGAACCACAAACACTTGGGCTCTGAACTTGATTAGCCTACTTAAACTTCCAACGTACACAGCCTCTCCTGCTCAATCTGGCCAGAGCTCAACACCGACATTGCGAACGTCCAGCGATTGCTCCTACACTAAAGGTGCCAGCCCTGAAAGTTCTTGCTGGTCCTCATCTCCCACTGGTAACCTCTCAAACGAACCACAAACACTTGGGCTCTGAACTTGTTTAGCCTACTAAAACTTCCAACGTACACAGCCTCTCCTGCTCAATCTGGCCAAAATTCAACACCGAAATTGTGAACATCCAGGGATTGCTCCTACACTAAAGGTGCCAGCCCTGAAAGCTCTTGCTGGTCCTCATCTCCCACTGGTAACCTCTCAAACGAACCACAAACACTTGGGCTCTGAACTTGTTTAGCCTACTAAAACTTCCAACGTACACAGCCTCTCCTGCTCAATCTGGCCAAAATTCAACACCGAAATTGTGAACGTCCAGGGATTGCTCCTACACTAAAGGTGCCAGCCCTGAAAGCTCTTGCTGGTCCTCATCTCCCACTGGTAACCTCTCAAAGGAACCACAAACACTTGGGCTCTGAACTTGTTTAGCCTACTAAAACTTCCAACGTACACAGCCTCTCCTGCTCAATCTGGCCAAAATTCAACACCGAAATTGTGAACGTCCAGGGATTGCTCCTACACTAAAAGTGCCAGCCCTGAAAGCTCTTGCTGGTCCTCATCTCCCACTGGTAACCTCTCAAACGAACCACAAACACTTGGGCTCTGAACTTGTTTAGCCTACTAAAACTTCCAACGTACACAGCCTCGCCTGCTCAATCTGGCCAAAATTCAACACCGAAATTGTGAACGTCCAGGGATTGCTCCTACACTAAAGGTGCCAGCCCTGAAAGCTCTTGCTGGTCCTCATCTCCCACTGGTAACCTCTCAAACGAACCACAAACACTTGGGCTCTGAACTTGTTTAGCCTACTAAAACTTCCAACGTACACAGCCTCTCCTGCTCAATCTGGCCAGAGCTCAACACCGACATTGCGAACGTCCAGGGATTGCTCCTACACTAAAGGTGCCAGCCCTGAAAGCTCTTGCTGGTCCTCATCTCCCACTGGTAACCTCTCAAACGAACCACAAACACTTGGGCTCTGAACTTGTTTAGCCTACTAAAACTTCCAACGTACACAGCCTCTCCTGCTCAATCTGGCCAGAGCTCAACTCCGAAATTGCGAACGTCCAGGGATTGCTCCTACACTAAAGGTGCCAGCCCTGAAAGCTCTTGCTGGTCCTCATCTCCCACTGGTAACCTCTCAAACGAACCACAAACACTTGGGCTCTGAACTTGTTTAGCCTACTAAAACTTCCAACGTACACAGCCTCTCCTGCTCAATCTGGCCAAAATTCAACACCGAAATTGTGAACGTCCAGGGATTGCACCTACACTAAAGGTGCCAGCCCTGAAAGCTCTTGCTGGTCCTCATCTCCCACTGGTAACCTCTCAAACGAACCACAAACACTTGGGCTCTGAACTTGTTTAGCCTACTAAAACTTCCAACGTACACAGCCTCTCCTGCTCAATCTGGCCAAAATTCAACACTGAAATTGCGAACGTCCAGGGATTGCTCCTACACTAAAGGTGCCAGCCCTGAAAGCTCTTGCTGGTCCTCATCTCCCACTGGTAACCTCTCAAACGAACCACAAACACTTGGGCTCTGAACTTGTTTAGGCTACTAAAACTTCCAACGTACACAGCCTCTCCTGCTCAATCTGGCCAGAGCTCAACACCGACATTGCGAACATCCAGCGATTGCTCCTAGACTAAAGGTGCCAGCCCTGAAAGCTCTTACTGGTCCTCATCTCCCACTGGTAACCTCTCAAACGAACCACAAACACTTGGGCTCTGAACTTGTTTAGCCTACTAAAGCTTCCAACGTACACAGCCTCTCCTGCTCAATCTGGCCAGAGCTCAACTCCGAAATTGCAAACGTCCAGGGATTGCTCCTACACTAAAGGTGCCAGCCCTGAAAGCTCTTGCTGGTCCTCATCTCCCACTGGTAACCTCTCAAACGAACCACAAACACTTGGGCTCTGAACTTGTTTAGCCTACTAAAACTTCCAACGTACACAGCCTCTCCTGCTCAATCTGGCCAGAGCTCAACTCCGAAATTGCGAACGTCCAGGGATTGCTCCTACATTAAAGGTGCCAGCCCTGAAAGCTCTTGCTGGTCCTCTTCTCCCACTGGTAACCTCTCAAACGAACCACAAACACTTGGGCTCTGAACTTGTTTAGCCTACTAAAACTTCCAATGTACACAGCCTCTCCTGCTCAATCTGGCCAGAGCTCAACTCCGAAACTGCGAACGTCCAAGGATTGCTCCTACACTAAAGGTGCCAGCCCTGAAAGCTCTTGCTGGTCCTCATCTCCCACTGGTAACCTCTCAAACGAACCACAAACACTTGGGCTCTGAACTTGTTTAGCCTACTAAAACTTCCAACGTACACAGCCTCTCCTGCTCAATCTGGCCAGAGCTCAACACCGACATTGCGAACGTCCAAGGATTGCTCCTACACTAAAGGTGCCAGCCCTGAAAGCTCTTGCTGGTCCTCATCTCCCACTGGTAACCTCTCAAACGAACCACAAACACTTGGGCTCTGAACTTGTTTAGCCTACTAAAACTTCCAACGTACACAGCCTCTCCTGCTCAATCTGGCCAGAGCTCCACACCGAAATTGTGAACGTCCAGGGATTGCTCCTACACTAAAGGTGCCAGCCCTGAAAGCTCTTGCTGGTCCTCATCTCCCACTGGTAACCTCTCAAACGAACCACAAACACTTGGGCTCTGAACTTGTTTAGCCTACTAAAACTTCCAACGTACACAGCCTCTCCTGCTCAATCTGGCCAGAGCTCAACTCCGAAATTGCGAACGCCCAGCGATTGCTCCTACACTAAAGGTGCCAGCCCTGAAAGCTCTTGCTGCTCCTCATCTCCCACTGGTAACCTCTCAAACGAACCACAAACACTTGGGCTCTGAACTTGTTTAGCCTACTAAAACTTCCAATGTACACAGCCTCTCCTGCTCAATCTGGCCAGAGCTCAACACCGACATTGCGAACGTCTAGCGATTGCTCCTACACTAAAGGTGCCAGCCCTGAAAGCTCTTGCTGGTCCTCATCTCCCACTGGTAACCTCTCAAACGAACCACAAACACTTGGGCTCTGAACTTGTTTAGCCTACTAAAACTTCCAACGTACACAGCCTCTCCTGCTCAATCTGGCCAAAATTCAACACCGAAATTGTGAACGTCCAGGGATTGCTCCTACACTAAAGGTGCCAGCCCTGAAAGCTCTTGCTGGTCCTCATCTCCCACTGGTAACCTCTCAAACGAACCACAAACACTTGGGCTCTGAACTTGATTAGCCTACTTAAACTTCCAACGTACACAGCCTCTCCTGCTCAATCTGGCCAGAGCTCAACACCGACATTGCGAACGTCCAGGGATTGCTCCTACACTAAAGGTGCCAGCCCTGAAAGTTCTTGCTGGTCCTCATCTCCCACTGGTAACCTCTCAAACGAACCACAAACACTTGGGCTCTGAACTTGTTTAGCCTACTAAAACTTCCAACGTACACAGCCTCTCCTGCTCAATCTGGCCAGAGCTCAACACCGACATTGCGAACGTCCAGCGATTGCTCCTACACTAAAGGTGCCAGCCCTGAAAGCTCTTGCTGCTCCTCATCTCCCACTGGTAACCTCTCAAACGAACCACAAACACTTGGGCTCTGAACTTGTTTAGCCTACTAAAACTTCCAACGTACACAGCCTCTCCTGCTCAATCTGGCCAAAATTCAACACCGAAATTGTGAACATCCAGGGATTGCTCCTACACTAAAGGTGCCAGCCCTGAAAGCTCTTGCTGGTCCTCATCTCCCACTGGTAACCTCTCAAACGAACCACAAACACTTGGGCTCTGAACTTGTTTAGCCTACTAAAACTTCCAACGTACACAGCCTCTCCTGCTCAATCTGGCCAAAATTCAACACCGAAATTGTGAACGTCCAGGGATTGCTCCTACACTAAAGGTGCCAGCCCTGAAAGCTCTTGCTGGTCCTCATCTCCCACTGGTAACCTCTCAAAGGAACCACAAACACTTGGGCTCTGAACTTGTTTAGCCTACTAAAACTTCCAACGTACACAGCCTCTCCTGCTCAATCTGGCCAAAATTCAACACCGAAATTGTGAACGTCCAGGGATTGCTCCTACACTAAAAGTGCCAGCCCTGAAAGCTCTTGCTGGTCCTCATCTCCCACTGGTAACCTCTCAAACGAACCACAAACACTTGGGCTCTGAACTTGTTTAGCCTACTAAAACTTCCAACGTACACAGCCTCGCCTGCTCAATCTGGCCAAAATTCAACACCGAAATTGTGAACGTCCAGGGATTGCTCCTACACTAAAGGTGCCAGCCCTGAAAGCTCTTGCTGGTCCTCATCTCCCACTGGTAACCTCTCAAACGAACCACAAACACTTGGGCTCTGAACTTGTTTAGCCTACTAAAACTTCCAACGTACACAGCCTCTCCTGCTCAATCTGGCCAGAGCTCAACACCGACATTGCGAACGTCCAGCGATTGCTCCTACACTAAAGGTGCCAGCCCTGAAAGCTCTTGCTGGTCCTCATCTCCCACTGGTAACCTCTCAAACGAACCACAAACACTTGGGCTCTGAACTTCTTTAGCCTACTAAAACTTCCAACGTACACAGCCTCTCCTGCTCAATCTGGCCAGAGCTCAACACCGACATTGCGAATGTCCAGCGATTGCTCCTACACTAAAGGTGCCAGCCCTGAAAGCTCTTGCTGGTCCTCATCTCCCACTGGTAACCTCTCAAACGAACCACAAACACTTGGGCTCTGAACTTGTTTAGCCTACTAAAACTTCCAACGTACACAGCCTCTCCTGCTCAATCTGGCCAGAGCTCAACTCCGAAATTGCGAACGTCCAGCGATTGCTCCTACACTAAAGGTGCCAGCCCTGAAAGCTCTTGCTGGTCCTCATCTCCCACTGGTAACCTCTCAAACGAACCACAAACACTTGGGCTCTGAACTTGTTTAGCCTACTAAAACTTCCAACGTACACAGCCTCTCCTGCTCAATCTGGCCAGAGCTCAACACCGACATTGCGAACGTCCAGCGATTGCTCCTACACTAAAGGTGCCAGCCCTGAAAGCTCTTGCTGGTCCTCATCTCCCACTGGTAACCTCTCAAACGAACCACAAACACTTGGGCTCTGAACTTGTTTAGCCTACTAAAACTTCCAACGTACACAGCCTCTCCTGCTCAATCTGGCCAGAGCTCAACACCGAAATTGTGAACGTCCAGGGATTGCTTCTACACTAAAGGTGCCAGCCCTGAAAGCTCTTGCTGGTCCTCATCTCCCACTGGTAACCTCTCAAACGAACCACAAACACTTGGGCTCTGAACTTGTTTAGCCTACTAAAACTTCCAACGTACACAGCCTCTCCTGCTCAATCTGGCCAAAATTCAACACCGAAATTGTGAACGTCCAGGGATTGCTCCTACACTAAAGGTGCCAGCCCTGAAAGCTCTTGCTGGTCCTCATCTCCCACTGGTAACCTCTCAAACGAACCACAAACACTTGGGCTCTGAACTTGTTTAGCCTACTAAAACTTCCAACGTACACAGCCTCTCCTGCTCAATCTGGCCAGAGCTCAACACCGACATTGCGAACGTCCAGCGATTGCTCCTACACTAAAGGTGCCAGCCCTGAAAGCTCTTGCTGGTCCTCATCTCCCACTGGTAACCTCTCAAACGAACCACAAACACTTGGGCTCTGAACTTGTTTAGCCTACTAAAACTTCCAACGTACACAGCCTCTCCTGCTCAATCTGGCCAGAGCTCAACACCGAAATTGCGAACGTCCAGGGATTGCTCCTACACTAAAGGTGCCAGCCCTGAAAGCTCTTGCTGGTCCTCATCTCCCACTGGTAACCTCTCAAACGAACCACAAACACTTGGGCTCTGAACTTGTTTAGCCTACTAAAACTTCCAACGTACACAGCCTCTCCTGCTCAATCTGGCCAAAATTCAACACCGAAATTGTGAACGTCCAGGGATTGCTCCTACACTAAAGGTGCCAGCCCTGAAAGCTCTTGCTGGTCCTCATCTCCCACTGGTAACCTCTCAAACGAACCACAAACACTTGGGCTCTGAACTTGTTTAGCCTACTAAAACTTCCAACGTACACAGCCTCTCCTGCTCAATCTGGACAGAGCTCAACACCGACATTGCGAACGTCCAGCGATTGCTCCTACACTAAAGGTGCCAGCCCTGAAAGCTCTTGCTGGTCCTCATCTCCCACTGGTAACCTCTCAAACGAACCACAAACACTTGGGCTCTGAACTTGTTTAGCCTACTAAAACTTCCAACGTACACAGCCTCTCCTGCTCAATCTGGCCAAAATTCAACACCGAAATTGTGAACGTCCAGGGATTGCTCCTACACTAAAGGTGCCAGCCCTGAAAGCTCTTGCTGGTCCTCATCTCCCACTGGTAACCTCTCAAACGAACCACAAACACTTGGGCTCTGAACTTGTTTAGCCTACTAAAACTTCCAACGTACACAGCCTCTCCTGCTCAATCTGGCCAGAGCTCAACACCGACATTGCGAACGTCCAGCGATTGCTCCTACACTAAAGGTGCCAGCCCTGAAAGCTCTTGCTGGTCCTCATCTCCCACTGGTAACCTCTCAAACGAACCACAAACACTTGGGCTCTGAACTTGTTTAGCCTACTAAAACTTCCAACGTACACAGCCTCTCCTGCTCAATCTGGCCAGAGCTCAACTCCGAAATTGCGAACGCCCAGCGATTGCTCCTACACTAAAGGTGCCAGCCCTGAAAGCTCTTGCTGCTCCTCATCTCCCACTGGTAACCTCTCAAACGAACCACAAACACTTGGGCTCTGAACTTGTTTAGCCTACTAAAACTTCCAATGTACACAGCCTCTCCTGCTCAATCTGGCCAGAGCTCAACACCGACATTGCGAACGTCTAGCGATTGCTCCTACACTAAAGGTGCCAGCCCTGAAAGCTCTTGCTGGTCCTCATCTCCCACTGGTAACCTCTCAAACGAACCACAAACACTTGGGCTCTGAACTTGTTTAGCCTACTAAAACTTCCAACGTACACAGCCTCTCCTGCTCAATCTGGCCAAAATTCAACACCGAAATTGTGAACGTCCAGGGATTGCTCCTACACTAAAGGTGCCAGCCCTGAAAGCTCTTGCTGGTCCTCATCTCCCACTGGTAACCTCTCAAACGAACCACAAACACTTGGGCTCTGAACTTGATTAGCCTACTTAAACTTCCAACGTACACAGCCTCTCCTGCTCAATCTGGCCAGAGCTCAACACCGACATTGCGAACGTCCAGCGATTGCTCCTACACTAAAGGTGCCAGCCCTGAAAGTTCTTGCTGGTCCTCATCTCCCACTGGTAACCTCTCAAACGAACCACAAACACTTGGGCTCTGAACTTGTTTAGCCTACTAAAACTTCCAACGTACACAGCCTCTCCTGCTCAATCTGGCCAGAGCTCAACACCGACATTGCGAACGTCCAGCGATTGCTCCTACACTAAAGGTGCCAGCCCTGAAAGCTCTTGCTGCTCCTCATCTCCCACTGGTAACCTCTCAAACGAACCACAAACACTTGGGCTCTGAACTTGTTTAGCCTACTAAAACTTCCAACGTACACAGCCTCTCCTGCTCAATCTGGCCAAAATTCAACACCGAAATTGTGAACATCCAGGGATTGCTCCTACACTAAAGGTGCCAGCCCTGAAAGCTCTTGCTGGTCCTCATCTCCCACTGGTAACCTCTCAAACGAACCACAAACACTTGGGCTCTGAACTTGTTTAGCCTACTAAAACTTCCAACGTACACAGCCTCTCCTGCTCAATCTGGCCAAAATTCAACACCGAAATTGTGAACGTCCAGGGATTGCTCCTACACTAAAGGTGCCAGCCCTGAAAGCTCTTGCTGGTCCTCATCTCCCACTGGTAACCTCTCAAACGAACCACAAACACTTGGGCTCTGAACTTGTTTAGCCTACTAAAACTTCCAACGTACACAGCCTCTCCTGCTCAATCTGGCCAAAATTCAACACCGAAATTGTGAACGTCCAGGGATTGCTCCTACACTAAAAGTGCCAGCCCTGAAAGCTCTTGCTGGTCCTCATCTCCCACTGGTAACCTCTCAAACGAACCACAAACACTTGGGCTCTGAACTTGTTTAGCCTACTAAAACTTCCAACGTACACAGCCTCGCCTGCTCAATCTGGCCAAAATTCAACACCGAAATTGTGAACGTCCAGGGATTGCTCCTACACTAAAGGTGCCAGCCCTGAAAGCTCTTGCTGGTCCTCATCTCCCACTGGTAACCTCTCAAACGAACCACAAACACTTGGGCTCTGAACTTGTTTAGCCTACTAAAACTTCCAACGTACACAGCCTCTCCTGCTCAATCTGGCCAGAGCTCAACACCGACATTGCGAACGTCCAGGGATTGCTCCTACACTAAAGGTGCCAGCCCTGAAAGCTCTTGCTGGTCCTCATCTCCCACTGGTAACCTCTCAAACGAACCACAAACACTTGGGCTCTGAACTTCTTTAGCCTACTAAAACTTCCAACGTACACAGCCTCTCCTGCTCAATCTGGCCAGAGCTCAACACCGACATTGCGAATGTCCAGCGATTGCTCCTACACTAAAGGTGCCAGCCCTGAAAGCTCTTGCTGGTCCTCATCTCCCACTGGTAACCTCTCAAACGAACCACAAACACTTGGGCTCTGAACTTGTTTAGCCTACTAAAACTTCCAACGTACACAGCCTCTCCTGCTCAATCTGGCCAGAGCTCAACTCCGAAATTGCGAACGTCCAGCGATTGCTCCTACACTAAAGGTGCCAGCCCTGAAAGCTCTTGCTGGTCCTCATCTCCCACTGGTAACCTCTCAAACGAACCACAAACACTTGGGCTCTGAACTTGTTTAGCCTACTAAAACTTCCAACGTACACAGCCTCTCCTGCTCAATCTGGCCAGAGCTCAACACCGACATTGCGAACGTCCAGCGATTGCTCCTACACTAAAGGTGCCAGCCCTGAAAGCTCTTGCTGGTCCTCATCTCCCACTGGTAACCTCTCAAACGAACCACAAACACTTGGGCTCTGAACTTGTTTAGCCTACTAAAACTTCCAACGTACACAGCCTCTCCTGCTCAATCTGGCCAGAGCTCAACACCGAAATTGTGAACGTCCAGGGATTGCTTCTACACTAAAGGTGCCAGCCCTGAAAGCTCTTGCTGGTCCTCATCTCCCACTGGTAACCTCTCAAACGAACCACAAACACTTGGGCTCTGAACTTGTTTAGCCTACTAAAACTTCCAACGTACACAGCCTCTCCTGCTCAATCTGGCCAAAATTCAACACCGAAATTGTGAACGTCCAGGGATTGCTCCTACACTAAAGGTGCCAGCCCTGAAAGCTCTTGCTGGTCCTCATCTCCCACTGGTAACCTCTCAAACGAACCACAAACACTTGGGCTCTGAACTTGTTTAGCCTACTAAAACTTCCAACGTACACAGCCTCTCCTGCTCAATCTGGCCAGAGCTCAACACCGACATTGCGAACGTCCAGCGATTGCTCCTACACTAAAGGTGCCAGCCCTGAAAGCTCTTGCTGGTCCTCATCTCCCACTGGTAACCTCTCAAACGAACCACAAACACTTGGGCTCTGAACTTGTTTAGCCTACTAAAACTTCCAACGTACACAGCCTCTCCTGCTCAATCTGGCCAGAGCTCAACACCGAAATTGCGAACGTCCAGGGATTGCTCCTACACTAAAGGTGCCAGCCCTGAAAGCTCTTGCTGGTCCTCATCTCCCACTGGTAACCTCTCAAACGAACCACAAACACTTGGGCTCTGAACTTGTTTAGCCTACTAAAACTTCCAACGTACACAGCCTCTCCTGCTCAATCTGGCCAAAATTCAACACCGAAATTGTGAACGTCCAGGGATTGCTCCTACACTAAAGGTGCCAGCCCTGAAAGCTCTTGCTGGTCCTCATCTCCCACTGGTAACCTCTCAAACGAACCACAAACACTTGGGCTCTGAACTTGTTTAGCCTACTAAAACTTCCAACGTACACAGCCTCTCCTGCTCAATCTGGACAGAGCTCAACACCGACATTGCGAACGTCCAGCGATTGCTCCTACACTAAAGGTGCCAGCCCTGAAAGCTCTTGCTGGTCCTCATCTCCCACTGGTAACCTCTCAAACGAACCACAAACACTTGGGCTCTGAACTTGTTTAGCCTACTAAAACTTCCAACGTACACAGCCTCTCCTGCTCAATCTGGCCAAAATTCAACACCGAAATTGTGAACGTCCAGGGATTGCTCCTACACTAAAGGTGCCAGCCCTGAAAGCTCTTGCTGGTCCTCATCTCCCACTGGTAACCTCTCAAACGAACCACAAACACTTGGGCTCTGAACTTGTTTAGCCTACTAAAACTTCCAACGTACACAGCCTCTCCTGCTCAATCTGGCCAGAGCTCAACACCGACATTGCGAACGTCCAGCGATTGCTCCTACACTAAAGGTGCCAGCCCTGAAAGCTCTTGCTGGTCCTCATCTCCCACTGGTAACCTCTCAAACGAACCACAAACACTTGGGCTCTGAACTTGTTTAGCCTACTAAAACTTCCAACGTACACAGCCTCTCCTGCTCAATCTGGCCAGAGCTCAACTCCGAAATTGCGAACGTCCAGGGATTGCTCCTACACTAAAGGTGCCAGCCCTGAAAGCTCTTGCTGGTCCTCATCTCCCACTGGTAACCTCTCAAACGAACCACAAACACTTGGGCTCTGAACTTGTTTAGCCTACTAAAACTTCCAACGTACACAGCCTCTCCTGCTCAATCTGGCCAAAATTCAACACCGAAATTGTGAACGTCCAGGGATTGCTCCTACACTAAAGGTGCCAGCCCTGAAAGCTCTTGCTGGTCCTCATCTCCCACTGGTAACCTCTCAAACGAACCACAAACACTTGGGCTCTGAACTTGTTTAGCCTACTAAAACTTCCAACGTACACAGCCTCTCCTGCTCAATCTGGCCAGAGCTCAACTCCGAAATTGCGAACGTCCAGGGATTGCTCCTACACTAAAGGTGCCAGCCCTGAAAGCTCTTGCTGGTCCTCATCTCCCACTGGTAACCTCTCAAACGAACCACAAACACTTGGGCTCTGAACTTGTTTAGCCTACTAAAACTTCCAACGTACACAGCCTCTCCTGCTCAATCTGGCCAGAGCTCAACACCGACATTGCGAACGTCTAGCGATTGCTCCTACACTAAAGGTGCCAGCCCTGAAAGCTCTTGCTGGTCCTCATCTCCCACTGGTAACCTCTCAAACGAACCACAAACACTTGGGCTCTGAACTTGTTTAGCCTACTAAAACTTCCAACGTACACAGCCTCTCCTGCTCAATCTGGCCAAAATTCAACACCGAAATTGTGAACGTCCAGCGATTGCTCCTACACTAAAGGTGCCAGCCCTGAAAGCTCTTGCTGGTCCTCATCTCCCACTGGTAACCTCTCAAACGAACCACAAACACTTGGGCTCTGAACTTGATTAGCCTACTTAAACTTCCAACGTACACAGCCTCTCCTGCTCAATCTGGCCAGAGCTCAACACCGACATTGCGAACGTCCAGCGATTGCTCCTACACTAAAGGTGCCAGCCCTGAAAGTTCTTGCTGGTCCTCATCTCCCACTGGTAACCTCTCAAACGAACCACAAACACTTGGGCTCTGAACTTGTTTAGCCTACTAAAACTTCCAACGTACACAGCCTCTCCTGCTCAATCTGGCCAGAGCTCAACACCGACATTGCGAACGTCCAGCGATTGCTCCTACACTAAAGGTGCCAGCCCTGAAAGCTCTTGCTGCTCCTCATCTCCCACTGGTAACCTCTCAAACGAACCACAAACACTTGGGCTCTGAACTTGTTTAGCCTACTAAAACTTCCAACGTACACAGCCTCTCCTGCTCAATCTGGCCAAAATTCAACACCGAAATTGTGAACGTCCAGGGATTGCTCCTACACTAAAGGTGCCAGCCCTGAAAGCTCTTGCTGCTCCTCATCTCCCACTGGTAACCTCTCAAACGAACCACAAACACTTGGGCTCTGAACTTGTTTAGCCTACTAAAACTTCCAACGTACACAGCCTCTCCTGCTCAATCTGGCCAAAATTCAACACCGAAATTGTGAACGTCCAGGGATTGCTCCTACACTAAAGGTGCCAGCCCTGAAAGCTCTTGCTGGTCCTCATCTCCCACTGGTAACCTCTCAAACGAACCACAAACACTTGGGCTCTGAACTTGTTTAGCCTACTAAAACTTCCAACGTACACAGCCTCTCCTGCTCAATCTGGCCAAAATTCAACACCGAAATTGTGAACGTCCAGGGATTGCTCCTACACTAAAAGTGCCAGCCCTGAAAGCTCTTGCTGGTCCTCATCTCCCACTGGTAACCTCTCAAACGAACCACAAACACTTGGGCTCTGAACTTGTTTAGCCTACTAAAACTTCCAACGTACACAGCCTCGCCTGCTCAATCTGGCCAAAATTCAACACCGAAATTGTGAACGTCCAGGGATTGCTCCTACACTAAAGGTGCCAGCCCTGAAAGCTCTTGCTGGTCCTCATCTCCCACTGGTAACCTCTCAAACGAACCACAAACACTTGGGCTCTGAACTTGTTTAGCCTACTAAAACTTCCAACGTACACAGCCTCTCCTGCTCAATCTGGCCAGAGCTCAACACCGACATTGCGAACGTCCAGCGATTGCTCCTACACTAAAGGTGCCAGCCCTGAAAGCTCTTGCTGGTCCTCATCTCCCACTGGTAACCTCTCAAACGAACCACAAACACTTGGGCTCTGAACTTCTTTAGCCTACTAAAACTTCCAACGTACACAGCCTCTCCTGCTCAATCTGGCCAGAGCTCAACACCGACATTGCGAACGTCCAGCGATTGCTCCTACACTAAAGGTGCCAGCCCTGAAAGCTCTTGCTGGTCCTCATCTCCCACTGGTAACCTCTCAAACGAACCACAAACACTTGGGCTCTCAACTTGTTTAGCCTACTAAAACTTCCAACGTACACAGCCTCTCCTGCTCAATCTGGCCAGAGCTCAACTCCGAAATTGCGAACGTCCAGCGATTGCTCCTACACTAAAGGTGCCAGCCCTGAAAGCTCTTGCTGGTCCTCATCTCCCACTGGTAACCTCTCAAACGAACCACAAACACTTGGGCTCTGAACTTGTTTAGCCTACTAAAACTTCCAACGTACACAGCCTCTCCTGCTCAATCTGGCCAGAGCTCAACACCGAAATTGCGAACGTCCAGCGATTGCTCCTACACTAAAGGTGCCAGCCCTGAAAGCTCTTGCTGCTCCTCATCTCCCACTGGTAACCTCTCAAACGAACCACAAACACTTGGGCTCTGAACTTGTTTAGCCTACTAAAACTTCCAACGTACACAGCCTCTCCTGCTCAATCTGGCCAGAGCTCAACACCGAAATTGCGAACGTCCAGGGATTGCTTCTACACTAAAGGTGCCAGCCCTGAAAGCTCTTGCTGGTCCTCATCTCCCACTGGTAACCTCTCAAACGAACCACAAACACTTGGGCTCTGAACTTGTTTAGCCTACTAAAACTTCCAACGTACACAGCCTCTCCTGCTCAATCTGGCCAAAATTCAACACCGAAATTGTGAACGTCCAGGGATTGCTCCTACACTAAAGGTGCCAGCCCTGAAAGCTCTTGCTGGTCCTCATCTCCCACTGGTAACCTCTCAAACGAACCACAAACACTTGGGCTCTGAACTTGTTTAGCCTACTAAAACTTCCAACGTACACAGCCTCTCCTGCTCAATCTGGCCAGAGCTCAACACCGACATTGCGAACGTCCAGCGATTGCTCCTACACTAAAGGTGCCAGCCCTGAAAGCTCTTGCTGGTCCTCATCTCCCACTGGTAACCTCTCAAACGAACCACAAACACTTGGGCTCTGAACTTGTTTAGCCTACTAAAACTTCCAACGTACACAGCCTCTCCTGCTCAATCTGGCCAGAGCTCAACACCGAAATTGCGAACGTCCAGGGATTGCTCCTACACTAAAGGTGCCAGCCCTGAAAGCTCTTGCTGGTCCTCATCTCCCACTGGTAACCTCTCAAACGAACCACAAACACTTGGGCTCTGAACTTGTTTAGCCTACTAAAACTTCCAACGTACACAGCCTCTCCTGCTCAATCTGGCCAAAATTCAACACCGAAATTGTGAACGTCCAGGGATTGCTCCTACACTAAA
The DNA here is from genome assembly GCF_030936135.1 of Gavia stellata. Taxonomy (NCBI): domain Eukaryota; kingdom Metazoa; phylum Chordata; class Aves; order Gaviiformes; family Gaviidae; genus Gavia; species Gavia stellata. Next base: position 26,820 of record NW_026776335.1, on the reverse strand, counting down.
GGTGCCAGCCCTGAAAGCTCTTGCTGGTCCTCATCTCCCACTGGTAACCTCTCAAACGAACCACAAACACTTGGGCTCTGAACTTGTTTAGCCTACTAAAACTTCCAACGTACACAGCCTCTCCTGCTCAATCTGGCCAGAGCTCAACACCGACATTGCGAACGTCCAGCGATTGCTCCTACACTAAAGGTGCCAGCCCTGAAAGCTCTTGCTGGTCCTCATCTCCCACTGGTAACCTCTCAAACGAACCACAAACACTTGGGCTCTGAACTTGTTTAGCCTACTAAAACTTCCAACGTACACAGCCTCTCCTGCTCAATCTGGCCAAAATTCAACACCGAAATTGTGAACGTCCAGGGATTGCTCCTACACTAAAGGTGCCAGCCCTGAAAGCTCTTGCTGGTCCTCATCTCCCACTGGTAACCTCTCAAACGAACCACAAACACTTGGGCTCTGAACTTGTTTAGCCTACTAAAACTTCCAACGTACACAGCCTCTCCTGCTCAATCTGGCCAGAGCTCAACACCGACATTGCGAACGTCCAGCGATTGCTCCTACACTAAAGGTGCCAGCCCTGAAAGCTCTTGCTGGTCCTCATCTCCCACTGGTAACCTCTCAAACGAACCACAAACACTTGGGCTCTGAACTTGTTTAGCCTACTAAAACTTCCAACGTACACAGCCTCTCCTGCTCAATCTGGCCAGAGCTCAACACCGAAATTGCGAACGTCCAGGGATTGCTCCTACACTAAAGGTGCCAGCCCTGAAAGCTCTTGCTGGTCCTCATCTCCCACTGGTAACCTCTCAAACGAACCACAAACACTTGGGCTCTGAACTTGTTTAGCCTACTAAAACTTCCAACGTACACAGCCTCTCCTGCTCAATCTGGCCAAAATTCAACACCGAAATTGTGAACGTCCAGGGATTGCTCCTACACTAAAGGTGCCAGCCCTGAAAGCTCTTGCTGGTCCTCATCTCCCACTGGTAACCTCTCAAACGAACCACAAACACTTGGGCTCTGAACTTGTTTAGCCTACTAAAACTTCCAACGTACACAGCCTCTCCTGCTCAATCTGGCCAGAGCTCAACACCGACATTGCGAACGTCCAGCGATTGCTCCTACACTAAAGGTGCCAGCCCTGAAAGCTCTTGCTGGTCCTCATCTCCCACTGGTAACCTCTCAAACGAACCACAAACACTTGGGCTCTGAACTTGTTTAGCCTACTAAAACTTCCAACGTACACAGCCTCTCCTGCTCAATCTGGCCAAAATTCAACACCGAAATTGCAAACGTCCAGCGATTGCTCCTACACTAAAGGTGCCAGCCCTGAAAGCTCTTGCTGGTCCTCATCTCCCACTGGTAACCTCTCAAACGAACCACAAACACTTGGGCTCTGAACTTGTTTAGCCTACTAAAACTTCCAACGTACACAGCCTCTCCTGCTCAATCTGGCCAGAGCTCAACACCGAAATTGCGAACGTCCAGGGATTGCTCCTACACTAAAGGTGCCAGCCCTGAAAGCTCTTGCTGGTCCTCATCTCCCACTGGTAACCTCTCAAACGAACCACAAACACTTGGCCTCTGAACTTGTTTAGCCTACTAAAACTTCCAACGTACACAGCCTCTCCTGCTCAATCTGGCCAGAGCTCAACACCGACATTGCGAACGTCCAGCGATTGCTCCTACACTAAAGGTGCCAGCCCTGAAAGCTCTTGCTGCTCCTCATCTCCCACTGGTAACCTCTCAAACGAACCACAAACACTTGGGCTCTGAACTTGTTTAGCCTACTAAAACTTCCAACGTACACAGCCTCTCCTGCTCAATCTGGCCAAAATTCAACACCGAAATTGCGAACGTCCAGGGATTGCTCCTACACTAAAGGTGCCAGCCCTGAAAGCTCTTGCTGGTCCTCATCTCCCACTGGTAACCTCTCAAACGAACCACAAACACTTGGGCTCTGAACTTGTTTAGCCTACTAAAACTTCCAACGTACACAGCCTCTCCTGCTCAATCTGGCCAGAGCTCAACACCGAAATTGCGAACGTCCAGGGATTGCTCCTACACTAAAGGTGCCAGCCCTGAAAGCTCTTGCTGGTCCTCATCTCCCACTGGTAACCTCTCAAACGAACCACAAACACTTGGGCTCTGAACTTGTTTAGCCTACTAAAACTTCCAACGTACACAGCCTCTCCTGCTCAATCTGGCCAGAGCTCAACACCGAAATTGCGAACGTCCAGGGATTGCTCCTACACTAAAGGTGCCAGCCCTGAAAGCTCTTGCTGGTCCTCATCTCCCACTGGTAACCTCTCAAACGAACCACAAACACTTGGGCTCTGAACTTGTTTAGCCTACTAAAACTTCCAACGTACACAGCCTCTCCTGCTCAATCTGGCCAGAGCTCAACACCGAAATTGCGAACGTCCAGGGATTGCTCCTACACTAAAGGTGCCAGCCCTGAAAGCTCTTGCTGGTCCTCATCTCCCACTGGTAACCTCTCAAACGAACCACAAACACTTGGGCTCTGAACTTGTTTAGCCTACTAAAACTTCCAACCTACACAGCCTCTCCTGCTCAATCTGGCCAAAATTCAACACCGAAATTGTGAACGTCCAGGGATTGCTCCTACACTAAAGGTGCCAGCCCTGAAAGCTCTTGCTGGTCCTCATCTCCCACTGGTAACCACTCAAACGAACCACAAACACTTGGGCTCTGAACTTGTTTAGCCTACTAAAACTTCCAACGTACACAGCCTCTCCTGCTCAATCTGGCCAGAGCTCAACACCGAAATTGCGAACGTCCAGGGATTGCTCCTACACTAAAGGTGCCAGCCCTGAAAGCTCTTGCTGGTCCTCATCTCCCACTGGTAACCTCTCAAACGAACCACAAACACTTGGGCTCTGAACTTGTTTAGCCTACTAAAACTTCCAACGTACACAGCCTCTCCTGCTCAATCTGGCCAGAGCTCAACACCGAAATTGTGAACGTCCAGGGATTGCTCCTACACTAAAGGTGCCAGCCCTGAAAGCTCTTGCTGGTCCTCATCTCCCACTGGTAACCTCTCAAACGAACCACAAACACTTGGGCTCTGAACTTGTTTAGCCTACTAAAACTTCCAACGTACACAGCCTCTCCTGCTCAATCTGGCCAGAGCTCAACTCCGAAATTGCGAACGTCCAGGGATTGCTCCTACACTAAAGGTGCCAGCCCTGAAAGCTCTTGCTGGTCCTCATCTCCCACTGGTAACCTCTCAAACGAACCACAAACACTTGGGCTCTGAACTTGTTTAGCCTACTAAAACTTCCAACGTACACAGCCTCTCCTGCTCAATCTGGCCAGAGCTCAACTCCGAAATTGCGAACGTCCAGGGATTGCTCCTACACTAAAGGTGCCAGCCCTGAAAGCTCTTGCTGGTCCTCATCTCCCACTGGTAACCTCTCAAACGAACCACAAACACTTGGGCTCTGAACTTGTTTAGCCTACTAAAACTTCCAACGTACACAGCCTCTCCTGCTCAATCTGGCCAAAATTCAACACCGAAATTGTGAACGTCCAGGGATTGCTCCTACACTAAAGGTGCCAGCCCTGAAAGCTCTTGCTGGTCCTCATCTCCCACTGGTAACCTCTCAAACGAACCACAAACACTTGGGCTCTGAACTTGTTTAGCCTTCTAAAACTTCCAACGTACACAGCCTCTCCTGCTCAATCTGGCCAAAATTCAACACCGAAATTGCGAACGTCCAGGGATTGCTCCTACACTAAAGGTGCCAGCCCTGAAAGCTCTTGCTGGTCCTCATCTCCCACTGGTAACCTCTCAAACGAACCACAAACACTTGGGCTCTGAACTTGTTTAGCCTACTAAAACTTCCAACGTACACAGCCTCTCCTGCTCAATCTGGCCAGAGCTCAACACCGAAATTGCGAACGTCCAGCGATTGCTCCTACACTAAAGGTGCCAGCCCTGAAAGCTCTTGCTGGTCCTCATCTCCCACTGGTAACCTCTCAAACGAACCACAAACACTTGGGCTCTGAACTTGTTTAGCCTACTAAAACTTCCAACGTACACAGCCTCTCCTGCTCAATCTGGCCAGAGCTCAACTCCGAAATTGCGAACGTCCAGGGATTGCTCCTACATTAAAGGTGCCAGCCCTGAAAGCTCTTGCTGGTCCTCATCTCCCACTGGTAACCTCTCAAACGAACCACAAACACTTGGGCTCTGAACTTGTTTAGCCTACTAAAACTTCCAACGTACACAGCCTCTCCTGCTCAATCTGGCCAGAGCTCCACACCGACATTGCGAACGTCCAGGGATTGCTCCTACACTAAAGGTGCCAGCCCTGAAAGCTCTTGCTGGTCCTCATCTCCCACTGGTAACCTCTCAAACGAACCACAAACACTTGGGCTCTGAACTTGTTTAGCCTACTAAAACTTCCAACGTACACAGCCTCTCCTGCTCAATCTGGCCAGAGCTCCACACCGAAATTGCGAACGTCCAGGGATTGCTCCTACACTAAAGGTGCCAGCCCTGAAAGCTCTTGCTGGTCCTCATCTCCCACTGGTAACCTCTCAAACGACCCACAAACACTTGGGCTCTGAACTTGTTTAGCCTACTAAAACTTCCAACGTACACAGCCTCTCCTGCTCAATCTGGCCAGAGCTCAACACCGACATTGCGAACGTCCAGCGATTGCTCCTACACTAAAGGTGCCAGCCCTGAAAGCTCTTGCTGGTCCTCATCTCCCACTGGTAACCTCTCAAACGAACCACAAACACTTGGGCTCTGAACTTGTTTAGCCTACTAAAACTTCCAACGTACACAGCCTCTCCTGCTCAATCTGGCCAGAGCTCAACACCGAAATTGCGAACGTCCAGGGATTGCTCCTACACTAAAGGTGCCAGCCCTGAAAGCTCTTGCTGGTCCTCATCTCCCACTGGTAACCTCTCAAACGAACCACAAAACACTTGGGCTCTGAACTTGTTTAGCCTACTAAAACTTCCAACGTACACAGCCTCTCCTGCTCAATCTGGCCAGAGCTCAACACCGACATTGCGAACGTCCAAGGATTGCTCCTACACTAAAGGTGCCAGCCCTGAAAGCTCTTGCTGCTCCTCATCTCCCACTGGTAACCTCTCAAACGAACCACAAACACTTGGGCTCTGAACTTGTTTAGCCTACTAAAACTTCCAACGTACACAGCCTCTCCTGCTCAATCTGGCCAGAGCTCCACACCGAAATTGTGAACGTCCAGGGATTGCTCCTACACTAAAGGTGCCAGCCCTGAAAGCTCTTGCTGGTCCTCATCTCCCACTGGTAACCTCTCAAACGAACCACAAACACTTGGGCTCTGAACTTGTTTAGCCTACTAAAACTTCCAACGTACACAGCCTCTCCTGCTCAATCTGGCCAGAGCTCAACTCCGAAATTGCGAACGTCCAAGGATTGCTCCTACACTAAAGGTGCCAGCCCTGAAAGCTCTTGCTGGTCCTCATCTCCCACTGGTAACCTCTCAAACGACCCACAAACACTTGGCCTCTGAACTTGTTTAGCCTACTAAAACTTCCAACGTACACAGCCTCTCCTGCTCAATCTGGCCAAAATTCAACACCGAAATTGTGAACGTCCAGCGATTGCTCCTACACTAAAGGTGGCAGCCCTGAAAGCTCTTGCTGGTCCTCATCTCCCACTGGTAACCTCTCAAACGAACCACAAACACTTGGGCTCTGAACTTGTTTAGCCTTCTAAAACTTCCAACGTACACAGCCTCTCCTGCTCAATCTGGCCAAAATTCAACACCGAAATTGCGAACGTCCAGGGATTGCTCCTACACTAAAGGTGCCAGCCCTGAAAGCTCTTGCTGGTCCTCATCTCCCACTGGTAACCTCTCAAACGAACCACAAACACTTGGGCTCTGAACTTGTTTAGCCTACTAAAACTTCCAACGTACACAGCCTCTCCTGCTCAATCTGGCCAGAGCTCAACTCCGAAATTGCGAACGTCCAGGGATTGCTCCTACACTAAAGGTGCCAGCCCTGAAAGCTCTTGCTGGTCCTCATCTCCCACTGGTAACCTCTCAAACGAACCACAAACACTTGGGCTCTGAACTTGTTTAGCCTACTAAAACTTCCAACGTACACAGCCTCTCCTGCTCAATCTGGCCAGAGCTCAACTCCGAAATTGCGAACGTCCAGGGATTGCTCCTACATTAAAGGTGCCAGCCCTGAAAGCTCTTGCTGGTCCTCATCTCCCACTGGTAACCTCTCAAACGAACCACAAACACTTGGGCTCTGAACTTGTTTAGCCTACTAAAACTTCCAACGTACACAGCCTCTCCTGCTCAATCTGGCCAGAGCTCCACACCGACATTGCGAACGTCCAGGGATTGCTCCTACACTAAAGGTGCCAGCCCTGAAAGCTCTTGCTGGTCCTCATCTCCCACTGGTAACCTCTCAAACGAACCACAAACACTTGGGCTCTGAACTTGTTTAGCCTACTAAAACTTCCAACGTACACAGCCTCTCCTGCTCAATCTGGCCAGAGCTCCACACCGAAATTGCGAACGTCCAGGGATTGCTCCTACACTAAAGGTGCCAGCCCTGAAAGCTCTTGCTGGTCCTCATCTCCCACTGGTAACCTCTCAAACGACCACAAACACTTGGGCTCTGAACTTGTTTAGCCTACTAAAACTTCCAACGTACACAGCCTCTCCTGCTCAATCTGGCCAGAGCTCAACACCGACATTGCGAACGTCCAGCGATTGCTCCTACACTAAAGGTGCCAGCCCTGAAAGCTCTTGCTGGTCCTCATCTCCCACTGGTAACCTCTCAAACGAACCACAAACACTTGGGCTCTGAACTTGTTTAGCCTACTAAAACTTCCAACGTACACAGCCTCTCCTGCTCAATCTGGCCAGAGCTCAACACCGACATTGCGAACGTCCAGCGATTGGTCCTACACTAAAGGTGCCAGCCCTGAAAGCTCTTGCTGGTCCTCATCTCCCACTGGTAACCTCTCAAACGAACCACAAACACTTGGGCTCTGAACTTGTTTAGCCTACTAAAACTTCCAATGTACACAGCCTCTCCTGCTCAATCTGGCCAGAGCTCAACTCCGAAATTGCGAACGTCCAGGGATTGCTCCTACACTAAAGGTGCCAGCCCTGAAAGCTCTTGCTGGTCCTCATCTCCCACTGGTAACCTCTCAAACGAACCACAAACACTTGGGCTCTGAACTTGTTTAGCCTACTAAAACTTCCAACGTACACAGCCTCTCCTGCTCAATCTGGCCAGAGCTCAACACCGACATTGCGAACGTCCAAGGATTGCTCCTACACTAAAGGTGCCAGCCCTGAAAGCTCTTGCTGGTCCTCATCTCCCACTGGTAACCTCTCAAACGAACCACAAACACTTGGGCTCTGAACTTGTTTAGCCTACTAAAACTTCCAACGTACACAGCCTCTCCTGCTCAATCTGGCCAGAGCTCCACACCGAAATTGTGAACGTCCAGGGATTGCTCCTACACTAAAGGTGCCAGCCCTGAAAGCTCTTGCTGGTCCTCATCTCCCACTGGTAACCTCTCAAACGAACCACAAACACTTGGGCTCTGAACTTGTTTAGCCTACTAAAACTTCCAACGTACACAGCCTCTCCTGCTCAATCTGGCCAGAGCTCAACTCCGAAATTGCGAACGTCCAGGGATTGCTCCTACACTAAAGGTGCCAGCCCTGAAAGCTCTTGCTGGTCCTCATCTCCCACTGGTAACCTCTCAAACGAACCACAAACACTTGGGCTCTGAACTTGTTTAGCCTACTAAAACTTCCAACGTACACAGCCTCTCCTGCTCAATCTGGCCAGAGCTCAACTCCGAAATTGCGAACGTCCAAGGATTGCTCCTACACTAAAGGTGCCAGCCCTGAAAGCTCTTGCTGGTCCTCATCTCCCACTGGTAACCTCTCAAACGAACCACAAACACTTGGGCTCTGAACTTGTTTAGCCTACTAAAACTTCCAACGTACACAACCTCTCCTGCTCAATCTGGCCAAAATTCAACACCGAAATTGCGAACGTCCAGGGATTGCTCCTACACTAAAGGTGCCAGCCCTGAAAGCTCTTGCTGGTCCTCATCTCCCACTGGTAACCTCTCAAACGAACCACAAACACTTGGGCTCTGAACTTGTTTAGCCTACTAAAACTTCCAACGTACACAGCCTCTCCTGCTCAATCTGGCCAGAGCTCAACTCCGAAATTGCGAACGTCCAGCGATTGCTCCTACACTAAAGGTGCCAGCCCTGAAAGCTCTTGCTGGTCCTCATCTCCCACTGGTAACCTCTCAAACGAACCACAAACACTTGGGCTCTGAACTTGTTTAGGCTACTAAAACTTCCAACGTACACAGCCTCTCCTGCTCAATCTGGCCAGAGCTCAACTCCGAAATTGCGAACGTCCAGTGATTGCTCCTACACTAAAGGTGCCAGCCCTGAAAGCTCTTGCTGGTCCTCATCTCCCACTGGTAACCTCTCAAACGAACCACAAACACTTGGGCTCTGAACTTGTTTAGCCTACTAAAACTTCCAACGTACACAGCCTCTCCTGCTCAATCTGGCCAGAGCTCAACACCGAAATTGCGAACGTCCAGGGATTGCTCCTACATTAAAGGTGCCAGCCCTGAAAGCTCTTGCTGGTCCTCATCTCCCACTGGTAACCTCTCAAACGAACCACAAACACTTGGGCTCTGAACTTGTTTAGCCTACTAAAACTTCCAACGTACACAGCCTCTCCTGCTCAATCTGGCCAGAGCTCAACACCGACATTGCGAACGTCCAAGGATTGCTCCTACACTAAAGGTGCCAGCCCTGAAAGCTCTTGCTGGTCCTCATCTCCCACTGGTAACCTCTCAAATGAACCACAAACACTTGGCCTCTGAACTTGTTTAGCCTACTAAAACTTCCAACGTACACAGCCTCTCCTGCTCAATCTGGCCAGAGCTCCACACCGAAATTGTGAACGTCCAGGGATTGCTCCTACACTAAAGGTGCCAGCCCTGAAAGCTCTTGCTGGTCCTCATCTCCCACTGGTAACCTCTCAAACGAACCACAAACACTTGGGCTCAGAACTTGTTTAGCCTACTAAAACTTCCAACGTACACAGCCTCTCCTGCTCAATCTGGCCAGAGCTCAACACCGACATTGCGAACGTCCAGCGATTGCTCCTACACTAAAGGTGCCAGCCCTGAAAGCTCTTGCTGGTCCTCATCTCCCACTGGTAACCTCTCAAACGAACCACAACACTTGGGCTCTGAACTTTTTTAGCCTACTAAAACTTCCAACGTACACAGCCTCTCCTGCTCAATCTGGCCAGAGCTCAACACCGACATTGCGAACGTCCAGCGATTGCTCCTACACTAAAGGTGCCAGCCCTGAAAGCTCTTGCTGCTCCTCATCTCCCACTGGTAACCTCTCAAACGAACCACAAACACTTGGGCTCTGAACTTCTTTAGCCTACTAAAACTTCCAACGTACACAGCCTCTCCTGCTCAATCTGGCCAAAATTCAACACCGAAATTGCGAACGTCCAGCGATTGCTCCTACACTAAAGGTGCCAGCCCTGAAAGCTCTTGCTGGTCCTCATCTCCCACTGGTAACCTCTCAAACGAACCACAAACACTTGGGCTCTGAACTTGTTTAGCCTACTAAAACTTCCAACGTACACAGCCTCTCCTGCTCAATCTGGCCAGAGCTCCACACCGAAATTGTGAACGTCCAGGGATTGCTCCTACACTAAAGGTGCCAGCCCTGAAAGCTCTTGCTGGTCCTCATCTCCCACTGGTAACCTCCCAAACGAACCACAAACACTTGGGCTCTGAACTTGTTTAGCCTACTAAAACTTCCAACGTACACAGCCTCTCCTGCTCAATCTGGCCAGAGCTCAACACCGACATTGCGAACGTCCAGCGATTGCTCCTACACTAAAGGTGCCAGCCCTGAAAGCTCTTGCTGGTCCTCATCTCCCACTGGTAACCTCTCAAACGAACCACAAACACTTGGGCTCTGAACTTGTTTAGCCTACTAAAACTTCCAACGTACACAGCCTCTCCTGCTCAATCTGGCCAGAGCTCAACACCGACATTGCGAACGTCCAGCGATTGCTCCTACACTAAAGGTGCCAGCCCTGAAAGCTCTTGCTGGTCCTCATCTCCCACTGGTAACCTCTCAAACGAACCACAAACACTTGGGCTCTGAACTTGTTTAGCCTACTAAAACTTCCAACGTACACAGCCTCTCCTGCTCAATCTGGCCAAAATTCAACACCGAAATTGTGAACGTCCAGGGATTGCTCCTACACTAAAGGTGCCAGCCCTGAAAGCTCTTGCTGGTCCTCATCTCCCACTGGTAACCTCTCAAACGAACCACAAACACTTGGGCTCTGAACTTGTTTAGCCTACTAAAACTTCCAACGTACACAGCCTCTCCTGCTCAATCTGGCCAGAGCTCAACACCGAAATTGCGAACGTCCAGGGATTGCTCCTACACTAAAGGTGCCAGCCCTGAAAGCTCTTGCTGGTCCTCATCTCCCACTGGTAACCTCTCAAACGAACCACAAACACTTGGGCTCTGAACTTGTTTAGCCTACTAAAACTTCCAACGTACACAGCCTCTCCTGCTCAATCTGGCCAGAGCTCAACACCGACATTGCGAACGTCCAGCGATTGCTCCTACACTAAAGGTGCCAGCCCTGAAAGCTCTTGCTGGTCCTCATCTCCCACTGGTAACCTCTCAAACGAACCACAAACACTTGGGCTCTGAACTTGTTTAGCCTACTAAAACTTCCAACGTACACAGCCTCTCCTGCTCAATCTGGCCAAAATTCAACACCGAAATTGCGAACGTCCAGCGATTGCTCCTACACTAAAGGTGCCAGCCCTGAAAGCTCTTGCTGGTCCTCATCTCCCACTGGTAACCTCTCAAACGAACCACAAACACTTGGGCTCTGAACTTGTTTAGCCTACTAAAACTTCCAACGTACACAGCCTCTCCTGCTCAATCTGGCCAGAGCTCAACTCCGAAATTGCGAACGTCCAGGGATTGCTCCTACACTAAAGGTGCCAGCCCTGAAAGCTCTTGCTGGTCCTCATCTCCCACTGGTAACCTCTCAAACGAACCACAAACACTTGGGCTCAGAACTTGTTTAGCCTACTAAAACTTCCAACGTACACAGCCTCTCCTGCTCAATCTGGCCAGAGCTCAACACCGACATTGCGAACATCCAGCGATTGCTCCTACACTAAAGGTGCCAGCCCTGAAAGCTCTTGCTGGTCCTCATCTCCCACTGGTAACCTCTCAAACGAACCACAAACACTTGGGCTCTGAACTTGTTTAGCCTACTAAAACTTCCAACGTACACAGCCTCTCCTGCTCAATCTGGCCAGAGCTCAACACCGAAATTGCGAACGTCCAGGGATTGCTCCTACACTAAAGGTGCCAGCCCTGAAAGCTCTTGCTGGTCCTCATCTCCCACTGGTAACCTCTCAAACGAACCACAAACACTTGGGCTCTGAACTTGTTTAGCCTACTAAAACTTCCAACGTACACAGCCTCTCCTGCTCAATCTGGCCAAAATTCAACACCGAAATTGTGAACGTCCAGGGATTGCTCCTACACTAAAGGTGCCAGCCCTGAAAGCTCTTGCTGGTCCTCATCTCCCACTGGTAACCTCTCAAACGAACCACAAACACTTGGGCTCTGAACTTGTTTAGCCTACTAAAACTTCCAACGTACACAGCCTCTCCTGCTCAATCTGGCCAGAGCTCAACACCGAAATTGCGAACGTCCAGGGATTGCTCCTACACTAAAGGTGCCAGCCCTGAAAGCTCTTGCTGGTCCTCATCTCCCACTGGTAACCTCTCAAACGAACCACAAACACTTGGGCTCTGAACTTGTTTAGCCTACTAAAACTTCCAACGTACACAGCCTCTCCTGCTCAATCTGGCCAGAGCTCAACACCGAAATTGCAAACGTCCAGCGATTGCTCCTACACTAAAGGTGCCAGCCCTGAAAGCTCTTGCTGGTCCTCATCTCCCACTGGTAACCTCTCAAACGAACCACAAACACTTGGGCTCTGAACTTGTTTAGCCTACTAAAACTTCCAACGTACACAGCCTCTCCTGCTCAATCTGGCCAGAGCTCAACTCCGAAATTGCGAACGTCCAGGGATTGCTCCTACACTAAAGGTGCCAGCCCTGAAAGCTCTTGCTGGTCCTCATCTCCACTGGTAACCTCTCAAACGAACCACAAACACTTGGGCTCTGAACTTGTTTAGCCTACTAAAACTTCCAACGTACACAGCCTCTCCTGCTCAATCTGGCCAGAGCTCAACTCCGAAATTGCGAACGTCCAGGGATTGCTCCTACACTAAAGGTGCCAGCCCTGAAAGCTCTTGCTGGTCCTCATCTCCCACTGGTTCATCTCCACCTGGTAACCTCTCAAACGAACCACAAACACTTGGGCTCTGAACTTGTTTAGCCTACTAAAACTTCCAACGTACACAGCCTCTCCTGCTCAATCTGGCCAAAATTCAACACCGAAATTGTGAACGTCCAGGGATTGCTCCTACACTAAAGGTGCCAGCCCTGAAAGCTCTTGCTGGTCCTCATCTCCCACTGGTAACCTCTCAAACGAACCACAAACACTTGGGCTCTGAACTTGTTTAGCCTTCTAAAACTTCCAACGTACACAGCCTCTCCTGCTCAATCTGGCCAAAATTCAACACCGAAATTGCGAACGTCCAGGGATTGCTCCTACACTAAAGGTGCCAGCCCTGAAAGCTCTTGCTGGTCCTCATCTCCCACTGGTAACCTCTCAAACGAACCACAAACACTTGGGCTCTGAACTTGTTTAGCCTACTAAAACTTCCAACGTACACAGCCTCTCCTGCTCAATCTGGCCAGAGCTCAACTCCGAAATTGGCGAACGTCCAGCGATTGCTCCTACACTAAAGGTGCCAGCCCTGAAAGCTCTTGCTGGTCCTCATCTCCACTGGTAACCTCTCAAACGAACCACAAACACTTGGGCTCTGAACTTGTTTAGCCTACTAAAACTTCCAACGTACACAGCCTCTCCTGCTCAATCTGGCCAGAGCTCACTCCGAAATTGCGAACGTCCAGGGATTGCTCCTACATTAAAGGTGCCAGCCCTGAAAGCTCTTGCTGGTCCTCATCTCCCACTGGTAACCTCTCAAACGAACCACAAACACTTGGGCTCTGAACTTGTTTAGCCTACTAAAACTTCCAACGTACACAGCCTCTCCTGCTCAATCTGGCCAGAGCTCCACACCGAAATTGCGAACGTCCAGGGATTGCTCCTACACTAAAGGTGCCAGCCCTGAAAGCTCTTGCTGGTCCTCATCTCCCACTGGTAACCTCTCAAACGAACCACAAACACTTGGGCTCTGAACTTGTTTAGCCTACTAAAACTTCCAACGTACACAGCCTCTCCTGCTCAATCTGGCCAGAGCTCAACACCGACATTGCGAACGTCCAGCGATTGCTCCTACACTAAAGGTGCCAGCCCTGAAAGCTCTTGCTGGTCCTCATCTCCCACTGGTAACCTCTCAAACGAACCACAAACACTTGGGCTCTGAACTTGTTTAGCCTACTAAAACTTCAACGTACACAGCCTCTCCTGCTCAATCTGGCAGAGCTCAACACCGACATTGCGAACGTCCAAGGATTGCTCCTACACTAAAGGTGCCAGCCCTGAAAGCTCTTGCTGGTCCTCATCTCCCACTGGTAACCTCTCAAACGAACCACAAACACTTGGGCTCTGAACTTGTTTAGCCTACTAAAACTTCCAATGTACACAGCCTCTCCTGCTCAATCTGGCAGAGCTCAACACCGAAATTGCGAACGTCCAGGGATTGCTCCTACACTAAAGGTGCCAGCCCTGAAAGCTCTTGCTGGTCCTCATCTCCCACTGGTAACCTCTCAAACGAACCACAAACACTTGGGCTCTGAACTTGTTTAGCCTACTAAAAACTTCCAACGTACACAGCCTCTCCTGCTCAATCTGGCCAGAGCTCAACACCGACATTGCGAACGTCCAAGGATTGCTCCTACACTAAAGGTGCCAGCCCTGAAAGCTCTTGCTGGTCCTCATCTCCCACTGGTAACCTCTCAAACGAACCACAAACACTTGGGCTCTGAACTTGTTTAGCCTACTAAAACTTCCAACGTACACAGCCTCTCCTGCTCAATCTGGCCAGAGCTCCACACCGAAATTGTGAACGTCCAGGATTGCTCCTACACTAAAGGTGCCAGCCCTGAAAGCTCTTGCTGGTCCTCATCTCCACTGGTAACCTCTCAAACGAACCACAAACACTTGGGCTCTGAACTTGTTTAGCCTACTAAAACTTCCAACGTACACAGCCTCTCCTGCTCAATCTGGCCAGAGCTCAACTCGAAATTGCGAACGTCCAAGGATTGCTCCTACACTAAAGGTGCCAGCCCTGAAAGCTCTTGCTGGTCCTCATCTCCCACTGGTAACCTCTCAACGAACCACAAACACTTGGGCTCTGAACTTGTTTAGCCTACTAAAACTTCCAACGTACACAGCCTCTCCTGCTCAATCTGGCCAAAATTCAACACCGAAATTGTGAACGTCCAGGATTGCTCCTACACTAAAGGTGCAGCCTGAAAGCTCTTGCTGGTCCTCATCTCCACTGGTAACCTCTCAAACGAACCACAAACACTTGGGCTCTGACTTGTTTAGCCTTCTAAACTTCCAACGTACACAGCCTCTCCTGCTCAATCTGGCCAAAATTCAACACCGAAATTGCGAACGTCCAGGGATTGCTCCTACACTAAAGGTGCCAGCCCTGAAAGCTCTTGCTGGTCCTCATCTCCCACTGGTAACCTCTCAAACGAACCACAAACACTTGGGCTCTGAACTTGTTTAGCCTACTAAAACTTCCAACGTACACAGCCTCTCCTGCTCAATCTGGCCAGAGCTCAACTCCGAAATTGCGAACGTCCAGGGATTGCTCCTACACTAAGGTGCCAGCCCTGAAAGCTCTTGCTGGTCCTCATCTCCCACTGGTAACCTCTCAAACGAACCACAAACACTTGGGCTCTGAACTTGTTTAGCCTACTAAAACTTCCAACGTACACAGCCTCTCCTGCTCAATCTGGCCAAAATTCAACTCCGAAATTGCGAACGTCCAGGATTGCTCCTACATTAAAGGTGCCAGCCCTGAAAGCTCTTGCTGGTCCTCATCTCCACTGGTAACCTCTCAAACGAACCACAAACACTTGGCCTCTGAACTTGTTTAGCCTACTAAAACTTCCAACGTACACAGCCTCTCCTGCTCAATCTGGCCAGAGCTCCACACCGACATTGCGAACCGTCCAGGGATTGCTCCTACACTAAAGGTGCCAGCCCTGAAAGCTCTTGCTGGTCCTCATCTCCCACTGGTAACCTCTCAAACGAACCACAAACACTTGGGCTCTGAACTTGTTTAGCCTACTAAAACTTCCAACGTACACAGCCTCTCCTGCTCAATCTGGCCAGAGCTCCACACCGAAATTGCGAACGTCCAGGGATTGCTCCTACACTAAAGGTGCCAGCCCTGAAAGCTCTTGCTGGTCCTCATCTCCCACTGGTAACCTCTCAAACGACCCACAAACACTTGGGCTCTGAACTTGTTTAGCCTACTAAAACTTCCAACGTACACAGCCTCTCCTGCTCAATCTGGCCAGAGCTCAACACCGACATTGCGAACGTCCAGCGATTGCTCCTACACTAAAGGTGCCAGCCCTGAAAGCTCTTGCTGGTCCTCATCTCCCACTGGTAACCTCTCAAACGAACCACAAACACTTGGGCTCTGAACTTGTTTAGCCTACTAAAACTTCCAACGTACACAGCCTCTCCTGCTCAATCTGGCCAGAGCTCAACACCGACATTGCGAACGTCCAGCGATTGCTCCTACACTAAAGGTGCCAGCCCTGAAAGCTCTTGCTGGTCCTCATCTCCCACTGGTAACCTCTCAAACGAACCACAAACACTTGGGCTCTGAACTTGTTTAGCCTACTAAAACTTCCAACGTACACAGCCTCTCCTGCTCAATCTGGCCAGAGCTCAACACCGAACATTGCGAACGTCCAAGGATTGCTCCTACACTAAAGGTGCCAGCCCTGAAAGCTCTTGCTGGTCCTCATCTCCCACTGGTAACCTCTCAAACGAACCACAAACACTTGGGCTCTGAACTTGTTTAGCCTACTAAAACTTCAACGTACACAGCCTCTCCTGCTCAATCTGGCCAGAGCTCCACACCGAAATTGTGAACGTCCAGGGATTGCTCCTACACTAAAGGTGCCAGCCCTGAAAGCTCTTGCTGGTCCTCATCTCCCACTGGTAACCTCTCAAACGAACCACAAACACTTGGGCTCTGAACTTGTTTAGCCTACTAAAACTTCCAACGTACACAGCCTCTCCTGCTCAATCTGGCCAGAGCTCAACTCCGAAATGCGAACGTCCAGGGATTGCTCCTACACTAAAGGTGCCAGCCCTGAAAGCTCTTGCTGGTCCTCATCTCCCACTGGTAACCTCTCAAACGAACCACAAACACTTGGGCTCTGAACTTGTTTAGCCTACTAAAACTTCCAACGTACACAGCCTCTCCTGCTCAATCTGGCCAGAGCTCAACTCCGAAATTGCGAACGTCCAAGGATTGCTCCTACACTAAAGGTGCCAGCCCTGAAAGCTCTTGCTGGTCCTCATCTCCCACTGGTAACCTCTCAAACGAACCACAAACACTTGGGCTCTGAACTTGTTTAGCCTACTAAAACTTCCAACGTACACAGCCTCTCCTGCTCAATCTGGCCAAAATTCAACACCGAAATTGTGAACGTCCAGGGATTGCTCCTACACTAAAGGTGCCAGCCCTGAAAGCTCTTGCTGGTCCTCATCTCCCACTGGTAACCTCTCAAACGAACCACAAACACTTGGGCTCTGAACTTGTTTAGCCTACTAAAACTTCCAACGTACACAACCTCTCCTGCTCAATCTGGCCAAAATTCAACACCGAAATTGCGAACGTCCAGGGATTGCTCTACACTAAAGGTGCCAGCCCTGAAAGCTCTTGCTGTCCTCATCTCCCACTGGTAACCTCTCAAACGAACCACAAACACTTGGGCTCTGAACTTGTTTAGCCTACTAAAACTTCCAACGTACACAGCCTCTCCTGCTCAATCTGGCCAGAGCTCAACTCGAAATTGCGAACGTCCAGCGATTGCTCCTACACTAAAGGTGCCAGCCCTGAAAGCTCTTGCTGGTCCTCATCTCCCACTGGTAACCTCTCAAACGAACCACAAACACTTGGGCTCTGAACTTGTTTAGCCTACTAAAACTTCCAACGTACACAGCCTCTCCTGCTCAATCTGGCCAGAGCTCAACTCCGAAATTGCGAACGTCCAGGATTGCTCCTACATTAAAGGTGCCAGCCCTGAAAGCTCTTGCTGGTCCTCATCTCCACTGGTAACCTCTCAAACGAACCACAAACACTTGGGCTCTGAACTTGTTTAGCCTACTAAAACTTCCAACGTACACAGCCTCTCCTGCTCAATCTGGCCAGAGCTCAACACCGACATTGCGAACGTCCAAGGATTGCTCCTACACTAAAGGTGCCAGCCCTGAAAGCTCTTGCTGGTCCTCATCTCCCACTGGTAACCTCTCAAACGAACACAAACACTTGGGCTCTGAACTTGTTTAGCCTACTAAAACTTCCAACGTACACAGCCTCTCCTGCTCAATCTGGCCAGAGCTCCACACCGAAATTGTGAACGTCCAGGATTGCTCCTACACTAAAGGTGCCAGCCCTGAAAGCTCTTGCTGGTCCTCATCTCCCACTGGTAACCTCTCAAACGAACCACAAACACTTGGGCTCAGAACTTGTTTAGCCTACTAAAACTTCCAACGTACACAGCCTCTCCTGCTCAATCTGGCCAGAGCTCACACCGACATTGCGAACGTCCAGCGATTGCTCCTACACTAAAGGTGCCAGCCCTGAAAGCTCTTGCTGGTCCTCATCTCCCACTGGTAACCTCTCAAACGAACCACAAACACTTGGGCTCTGAACTTTTTAGCCTACTAAAACTTCCAACGTACACAGCCTCTCCTGCTCAATCTGGCCAGAGCTCAACACCGACATTGCGAACGTCCAGCGATTGCTCCTACACTAAAGGTGCCAGCCCTGAAAGCTCTTGCTGGTCCTCATCTCCACTGGTAACCTCTCAAACGAACCACAAACACTTGGGCTCTGAACTTCTTTAGCCTACTAAAACTTCCAACGTCCACAGCCTCTCCTGCTCAATCTGGCCAAAATTCAACACCGAAATTGCGAACGTCCAGCGATTGCTCCTACACTAAAGGTGCCAGCCCTGAAAGCTCTTGCTGGTCCTCATCTCCCACTGGTAACCTCTCAAACGAACCACAAACACTTGGGCTCTGAACTTGTTTAGCCTACTAAAACTTCCAACGTACACAGCCTCTCCTGCTCAATCTGGCCAGAGCTCCACACCGAAATTGTGAACGTCCAGGGATTGCTCCTACACTAAAGGTGCCAGCCCTGAAAGCTCTTGCTGGTCCTCATCTCCCACTGGTAACCTCCAAACGAACCACAAACACTTGGGCTCTGAACTTGTTTAGCCTACTAAAACTTCCAACGTACACAGCCTCTCCTGCTCAATCTGGCCAGAGCTCAACACCGACATTGCGAACGTCCAGCGATTGCTCCTACACTAAAGGTGCCAGCCCTGAAAGCTCTTGCTGGTCCTCATCTCCCACTGGTAACCTCTCAAACGAACCACAAACACTTGGGCTCTGAACTTGTTTAGCCTACTAAAACTTCCAACGTACACAGCCTCTCCTGCTCAATCTGGCCAGAGCTCAACACCGACATTGCGAACGTCCAGCGATTGCTCCTACACTAAAGGTGCCAGCCCTGAAAGCTCTTGCTGGTCCTCATCTCCACTGGTAACCTCTCAAACGAACCACAAACACTTGGCTCTGAACTTGTTTAGCCTACTAAAACTTCCAACGTACACAGCCTCTCCTGCTCAATCTGGCCAAATTCAACACCGAAATTGTGAACGTCCAGGGATTGCTCCTACACTAAAGGTGCCAGCCCTGAAAGCTCTTGCTGGTCCTCATCTCCCACTGGTAACCTCTCAAACGAACCACAAACACTTGGGCTCTGAACTTGTTTAGCCTACTAAAACTTCCAACGTACACAGCCTCTCCTGCTCAATCTGGCCAGAGCTCAACACCGAAATTGCGAACGTCCAGGGATTGCTCCTACACTAAAGGTGCCAGCCCTGAAAGCTCTTGCTGGTCCTCATCTCCCACTGGTAACCTCTCAAACGAACCACAAACACTTGGGCTCTGACTTGTTAGCCTACTAAAACTTCCAACGTACACAGCCTCTCCTGCTCAATCTGGCCAGAGCTCAACACCGACATTGCGAACGTCCAGCGATTGCTCCTACACTAAAGGTGCCAGCCCTGAAAGCTCTTGCTGGTCCTCATCTCCCACTGGTAACCTCTCAAACGAACCACAAACACTTGGGCTCTGAACTTGTTTAGCCTACTAAAACTTCCAACGTACACAGCCTCTCCTGCTCAATCTGGCCAAAATTCAACACCGAAATTGCGAACGTCCAGGGATTGCTCCTACACTAAAGGTGCCAGCCCTGAAAGCTCTTGCTGGTCCTCATCTCCACTGGTAACCTCTCAAACGAACCACAAACACTTGGGCTCTGAACTTGTTTAGCCTACTAAAACTTCCAACGTACACAGCCTCTCCTGCTCAATCTGGCCAGAGCTCAACTCCGAATTGCGAACGTCCAGGATTGCTCCTACACTAAAGGTGCCAGCCCTGAAAGCTCTTGCTGGTCCTCATCTCCCACTGGTAACCTCTCAAACGAACCACAAACACTTGGGCTCAGAACTTGTTTAGCCTACTAAAACTTCCAACGTACACAGCCTCTCCTGCTCAATCTGGCCAGAGCTCAACACCGAAATTGCGAACGTCCAGGGATTGCTCCTACACTAAAGGTGCCAGCCCTGAAAGCTCTTGCTGGTCCTCATCTCCCACTGGTAACCTCTCAAACGAACCACAAACACTTGGGCTCTGAACTTGTTTAGCCTACTAAAACTTCAACGTACACAGCCTCTCCTGCTCAATCTGGCCAGAGCTCAACACCGAAATTGCGAACGTCCAGGGATTGCTCCTACACTAAAGGTGCCAGCCCTGAAAGCTCTTGCTGTCCTCATCTCCCACTGGTAACCTCTCAAACGAACCACAAACACTTGGGCTCTGAACTTGTTTAGCCTACTAAAACTTCCAACGTACACAGCCTCTCCTGCTCAATCTGGCCAAAATTCAACACCGACATTGCGAACGTCCAGGGATTGCTCCTACACTAAAGGTGCCAGCCCTGAAAGCTCTTGCTGGTCCTCATCTCCCACTGGTAACCTCTCAAACGAACCACAAACACTTGGGCTCTGAACTTGTTTAGCCTACTAAAACTTCCAACGTACACAGCCTCTCCTGCTCAATCTGGCCAGAGCTCAACACCGAAATTGCGAACGTCCAGGGATTGCTCCTACACTAAAGGTGCCAGCCCTGAAAGCTCTTGCTGGTCCTCATCTCCCACTGGTAACCTCTCAAACGAACCACAAACACTTGGGCTCTGAACTTGTTTAGCCTACTAAAACTTCCAACGTACACAGCCTCTCCTGCTCAATCTGGCCAGAGCTCAACACCGAAATTGTGAACGTCCAGGGATTGCTCCTACACTAAAGGTGCCAGCCCTGAAAGCTCTTGCTGGTCCTCATCTCCCACTGGTAACCTCTCAAACGAACCACAAACACTTGGGCTCTGAACTTGTTTAGCCTACTAAAACTTCCAACGTACACAGCCTCTCCTGCTCAATCTGGCCAGAGCTCAACTCCGAAATTGCGAACGTCAGGGATTGCTCCTACACTAAAGGTGCCAGCCCTGAAAGCTCTTGCTGGTCCTCATCTCCACTGGTAACCTCTCAAACGAACCACAAACACTTGGGCTCTGAACTTGTTTAGCCTACTAAAACTTCCAACGTACACAGCCTCTCCTGCTCAATCTGGCCAGAGCTCAACACCGACATTGCGAACGTCCAGCGATTGCTCCTACACTAAAGGTGCCAGCCCTGAAAGCTCTTGCTGCTCCTCATCTCCCACTGGTAACCTCTCAAACGAACCACAAACACTTGGGCTCTGAACTTGTTTAGCCTACTAAAACTTCCAACGTACACAGCCTCTCCTGCTCATCTGGCCAGAGCTCAACACCGAAATTGTGAACGTCCAGGGATTGCTCCTACACTAAAGGTGCCAGCCCTGAAAGCTCTTGCTGGTCCTCATCTCCCACTGGTAACCTCTCAAACGACCCACAAACACTTGGGCTCTGAACTTGTTTAGCCTTCTAAAACTTCCAACGTACACAGCCTCTCCTGCTCAATCTGGCCAAAATTCAACACCGAATTGCGAACGTCCAGGATTGCTCCTACACTAAAGGTGCCAGCCCTGAAAGCTCTTGCTGTCCTCATCTCCCACTGGTAACCTCTCAAACAAACCACAAAACACTTGGGCTCTGAACTTGTTTAGCCTACTAAAACTTCCAACGTACACAGCCTCTCCTGCTCAATCTGGCCAGAGCTCAACTCCGAAATTGCGAACGTCCAGGAATTGCTCCTACACTAAAGGTGCCAGCCCTGAAAGCTCTTGCTGGTCCTCATCTCCCACTGGTAACCTCTCAAACGAACCACAAACACTTGGGCTCTGAACTTGTTTAGCCTACTAAAACTTCCAACGTACACAGCCTCTCCTGCTCAATCTGGCCAGAGCTCAACTCCGAAATTGCGAACGTCCAGGGATTGCTCCTACATTAAAGGTGCCAGCCCTGAAAGCTCTTGCTGGTCCTCATCTCCACTGGTAACCTCTCAAACGAACCACAAACACTTGGGCTCTGAACTTGTTTAGCCTACTAAAACTTCCAACGTACACAGCCTCTCCTGCTCAATCTGGCCAGAGCTCCACACCGACATTGCGAACGTCCAGGGATTGCTCCTACACTAAAGGTGCCAGCCCTGAAAGCTCTTGCTGGTCCTCATCTCCCACTGGTAACCTCTCAAACGAACCACAAACACTTGGGCTCTGAACTTGTTTAGCCTACTAAAACTTCCAACGTACACAGCCTCTCCTGCTCAATCTGGCCAGAGCTCCACACCGAAATTGTGAACGTCCAGGGATTGCTCCTACACTAAAGGTGCCAGCCTGAAAGCTCTTGCTGGTCCTCATCTCCCACTGGTAACCTCTCAAACGACCCACAAACACTTGGGCTCTGAACTTGTTTAGCCTACTAAAAACTTCCAACGTACACAGCCTCTCCTGCTCAATCTGGCCAGAGCTCAACACCGACATTGCGAACGTCCAGCGATTGCTCCTACACTAAAGGTGCCAGCCCTGAAAGCTCTTGCTGGTCCTCATCTCCCACTGGTAACCTCTCAAACGAACCACAAACACTTGGGCTCTGAACTTGTTTAGCCTACTAAAACTTCCAACGTACACAGCCTCTCCTGCTCAATCTGGCCAGAGCTCAACACCGACATTGCGAACGTCCAGCGATTGCTCCTACACTAAAGGTGCCAGCCCTGAAAGCTCTTGCTGGTCCTCATCTCCCACTGGTAACCTCTCAAACGAACCACAAACACTTGGGCTCTGAACTTGTTTAGCCTACTAAAACTTCCAATGTACACAGCCTCTCCTGCTCAATCTGGCCAGAGCTCAACACCGAAATTGCGAACATCCAGGGATTGCTCCTACACTAAAGGTGCCAGCCCTGAAAGCTCTTGCTGGTCCTCATCTCCCACTGGTAACCTCTCAAACGAACCACAAACACTTGGGCTCTGAACTTGTTTAGCCTACTAAAACTTCCAACGTACACAGCCTCTCCTGCTCAATCTGGCCAGAGCTCAACACCGACATTGCGAACGTCCAAGGATTGCTCCTACACTAAAGGTGCCAGCCCTGAAAGCTCTTGCTGGTCCTCATCTCCCACTGGTAACCTCTCAAACGAACCACAAACACTTGGGCTCTGAACTTGTTTAGCCTACTAAAACTTCCAACGTACACAGCCTCTCCTGCTCAATCTGGCCAGAGCTCCACACCGAAATTGTGAACGTCCAGGGATTGCTCCTACACTAAAGGTGCCAGCCCTGAAAGCTCTTGCTGGTCCTCATCTCCCACTGGTAACCTCTCAAACGAACCACAAACACTTGGGCTCTGAACTTGTTTAGCCTACTAAAACTTCCAACGTACACAGCCTCTCCTGCTCAATCTGGCCAGAGCTCAACTCCGAAATTGCGAACGTCCAAGGATTGCTCCTACACTAAAGGTGCCAGCCCTGAAAGCTCTTGCTGGTCCTCATCTCCCACTGGTAACCTCTCAAACGAACCACAAACACTTGGGCTCTGAACTTGTTTAGCCTACTAAAACTTCCAACGTACACAGCCTCTCCTGCTCAATCTGGCCAAAATTCAACACCGAAATTGTGAACGTCCAGGGATTGCTCCTACACTAAAGGTGGCAGCCCTGAAAGCTCTTGCTGGTCCTCATCTCCACTGGTAACCTCTCAAACGAACCACAAACACTTGGGCTCTGAACTTGTTTAGCCTTCTAAAACTTCCAACGTACACAGCCTCTCCTGCTCAATCTGGCCAAAATTCAACACCGAAATTGCGAACGTCCAGGGATTGCTCCTACACTAAAGGTGCCAGCCCTGAAAGCTCTTGCTGGTCCTCATCTCCCACTGGTAACTCTCAAACGAACCACAAACACTTGGGCTCTGAACTTGTTTAGCCTACTAAAACTTCCAACGTACACAGCCTCTCCTGCTCAATCTGGCCAGAGCTCAACTCCGAAATTGCGAACGTCCAGGGATTGCTCCTACACTAAAGGTGCCAGCCCTGAAAGCTCTTGCTGGTCCTCATCTCCCACTGGTAACTCTCAAACGAACCACAAACACTTGGGCTCTGACTTGTTTAGCCTACTAAAACTTCCAACGTACACAGCCTCTCCTGCTCAATCTGGCCAGAGCTCAACTCCGAAATTGCGAACGTCCAAGGATTGCTCCTACATTAAAGGTGCCAGCCCTGAAAGCTCTTGCTGGTCCTCATCTCCCACTGGTAACCTCTCAAACGAACCACAAACACTTGGGCTCTGAACTTGTTTAGCCTACTAAAACTTCCAACGTACACAGCCTCTCCTGCTCAATCTGGCCAGAGCTCCACACCGACATTGCGAACGTCCAGGGATTGCTCCTACACTAAAGGTGCCAGCCCTGAAAGCTCTTGCTGGTCCTCATCTCCCACTGGTAACCTCTCAAACGAACCACAAACACTTGGGCTCTGAACTTGTTAGCCTACTAAACTTCCAACGTACACAGCCTCTCCTGCTCAATCTGGCCAGAGCTCCACACCGAAATTGCGAACGTCCAGGGATTGCTCCTACACTAAAGGTGCCAGCTCCTGAAAGCTCTTGCTGGTCCTCATCTCCCACTGGTAACCTCTCAAACGACCCACAACACTTGGGCTCTGAACTTGTTTAGCCTACTAAAACTTCCAACGTACACAGCCTCTCCTGCTCAATCTGGCCAGAGCTCAACACCGACATTTGCGAACGTCCAGCGATTGCTCCTACACTAAAGGTGCCAGCCCTGAAAGCTCTTGCTGGTCCTCATCTCCCACTGGTAACCTCTCAAACGAACCACAAACACTTGGGCTCTGAACTTGTTTAGCCTACTAAAACTTCCAACGTACACAGCCTCTCCTGCTCAATCTGGCCAGAGCTCAACACCGACATTGCGAACGTCCAGCGATTGCTCCTACACTAAAGGTGCCAGCCCTGAAAGCTCTTGCTGGTCCTCATCTCCCACTGGTAACCTCTCAAACGAACCACAAACACTTGGGCTCTGACTTGTTTAGCCTACTAAAACTTCAATGTACACAGCCTCTCCTGCTCAATCTGGCCAGAGCTCAACTCCGAAATTGCGAACGTCCAAGGATTGCTCCTACACTAAAGGTGCCAGCCCTGAAAGCTCTTGCTGGTCCTCATCTCCCACTGGTAACCTCTCAAACGAACCACAAACACTTGGGCTCTGAACTTGTTTAGCCTACTAAAACTTCCAACGTACACAGCCTCTCCTGCTCAATCTGGCCAGAGCTCAACACCGACATTGCGAACGTCCAAGGATTGCTCCTACACTAAAGGTGCCAGCCCTGAAAGCTCTTGCTGGTCCTCATCTCCCACTGGTAACCTCTCAAACGAACCACAAACACTTGGGCTCTGAACTTGTTTAGCCTACTAAAACTTCCAACGTACACAGCCTCTCCTGCTCAATCTGGCCAGAGCTCAACTCCGAAATTGCGAACGTCAAGGATTGCTCCTACACTAAAGGTGCCAGCCCTGAAAGCTCTTGCTGGTCCTCATCTCCCACTGGTAACCTCTCAAACGAACCACAAACACTTGGGCTCTGAACTTGTTTAGCCTACTAAACTTCCAACGTACACAGCCTCTCCTGCTCAATCTGGCCAAAATTCAACACCGAAATTGTGAACGTCCAGGGATTGCTCTACACTAAAGGTGCCAGCCCTGAAAGCTCTTGCTGGTCCTCATCTCCCACTGGTAACCTCTCAAACGAACCACAAACACTTGGGCTCTGAACTTGTTTAGCCTACTAAAACTTCCAACGTACACACCTCTCCTGCTCAATCTGGCCAAAATTCAACACCGAAATTGCGAACGTCCAGGGATTGCTCCTACACTAAAGGTGCCAGCCCTGAAAGCTCTTGCTGGTCCTCATCTCCCACTGGTAACCTCTCAAACGAACCACAAACACTTGGGCTCTGAACTTGTTTAGCCTACTAAAACTTCCAACGTACACAGCCTCTCCTGCTCAATCTGGCCAGAGCTCAACTCCGAAATTGCGAACGTCCAGCGATTGCTCCTACACTAAAGGTGCCAGCCCTGAAAGCTCTTGCTGGTCCTCATCTCCCACTGGTAACCTCTCAAACGAACCACAAACACTTGGGCTCTGAACTTGTTTAGCCTACTAAAACTTCCAACGTACACAGCCTCTCCTGCTCAATCTGGCCAGAGCTCAACTCCGAAATTGCGAACGTCCAGGGATTGCTCCTACACTAAAGGTGCCAGCCCTGAAAGCTCTTGCTGGTCCTCATCTCCCACTGGTAACCTCTCAAACGAACCACAAACACTTGGGCTCTGAACTTGTTTAGCCTACTAAAACTTCCAACGTACACAGCCTCTCCTGCTCAATCTGGCCAGAGCTCAACACCGAAATTGCGAACGTCCAAGGATTGCTCCTACACTAAAGGTGCCAGCCCTGAAAGCTCTTGCTGGTCCTCATCTCCCACTGGTAACCTCTCAAACGAACCACAAACACTTGGCCTCTGAACTTGTTTAGCCTACTAAAACTTCCAACGTACACAGCCTCTCCTGCTCAATCTGGCCAGAGCTCCACACCGAAATTGTGAACGTCCAGGGATTGCTCCTACACTAAAGGTGCCAGCCCTGAAAGCTCTTGCTGGTCCTCATCTCCCACTGGTAACCTCTCAAACGAACCACAAACACTTGGCTCAGAACTTGTTTAGCCTACTAAAACTTCCAACGTACACAGCCTCTCTGCTCAATCTGGCCAGAGCTCAACACCGACATTGCGAACGTCA
>NW_026776334.1:415000-416479 GCF_030936135.1 Gavia stellata | reverse complement strand
TCCTAACCCTAACCCTAACCCTAACCCTAACCCTAACCCGAACCCTAACCCTAACCCTAACCCGAACCCTAACCCTAACCCTAACCCTAACCCTAACCCGAACCCTAACCCGAACCCTAACCCGAACCCTAACCCTAACCCTAACCCTAACCCTAACCCTAACCCGAACCCGAACCCGAACCCTAACCCTAACCCTAACCCTAACCCTAACCCTAACCCTAACCCGAACCCTAACCCGAACCCTAACCCTAACCCTAACCCGAACCCTAACCCTAACCCTAACCCTAACCCTAACCCTAACCCTAACCCGAACCCTAACCCGAACCCTAACCCTAACCCTAACCCTAACCCTAACCCTAACCCGAACCCTAACCCGAACCCTAACCCTAACCCGAACCCTAACCCTAACCCTAACCCTAACCCGAACCCTAAACCCTAACCCTAACCCTAACCCGAACCCGAACCCTAACCCTAACCCGAACCCTAACCCTAACCCTAACCCTAACCCTAACCCTAACCCTAACCCTAACCCTAACCCGAACCCTAACCCTAACCCTAACCCTAACCCGAACCCTAACCCTAACCCTAACCCTAACCCGAACCCTAACCCGAACCCTAACCCTAACCCTAACCCTAACCCTAACCCTAACCCTAACCCTAACCCTAACCCTAACCCTAACCCTAACCCTAACCCTAACCCTAACCCTAACCCTAACCCTAACCCTAACCCGAACCCTAACCCTAACCCGAACCCTAACCCTAACCCTAACCCGAACCCGAACCCTAACCCTAACCCGAACCCGAACCCGAACCCTAACCCGAACCCGAACCCTAACCCTAACCCTAACCCTAACCCTAACCCTAACCCGAACCCTAACCCGAACCCTAACCCTAACCCTAACCCTAACCCTAACCCTAACCCTAACCCGAACCCTAACCCGAACCCTAACCCGAACCCTAACCCTAACCCTAACCCTAACCCTAACCCTAACCCTAACCCTAACCCGAACCCTAACCCGAACCCTAACCCTAACCCTAACCCGAACCCTAACCCTAACCCTAACCCTAACCCTAACCCTAACCCGAACCCTAACCCGAACCCTAACCCTAACCCTAACCCTAACCCTAACCCTAACCCTAACCCTAACCCGAACCCTAACCCTAACCCTAACCCTAACCCGAACCCTAACCCTAACCCTAACCCTAACCCTAACCCTAACCCTAACCCTAACCCTAACCCGAACCCGAACCCTAACCCTAACCCTAACCCTAACCCTAACCCTAACCCTAACCCTAACCCTAACCCGAACCCTAACCCTAACCACCCTAACCCTAACCCTAACCCTAACCCTAACCCTAACCCTAACCCTAACCCTAACCCTAACCCCTAACCCTAACCCTAACCCTAACCCTAACCCTAACCCGAACCCTAACCCTAACCCTAACCCGAACCCTAACCCGAACCCTAACCCTAACCCT
>NW_026776334.1:300000-392500 GCF_030936135.1 Gavia stellata | reverse complement strand
AAGAGACCCTCAAGAGACTCTGTGAGCAGCAGAGAGTCCTGTCCTGACTGCAGGGAGCTGCTCTGGCTGCAGAAGGGCTGCTGGCAGAGCTGGGGCGGGGCAGGGCAGTGCGCACCCTGCACTTCCCACTCCCGGTATGTCTTGGCTCCCCAGAGGCATCTGAGCGACCGGGGTGGCATCCCTGGCTGGCTGGGGGTTGAAGATAATTTTGCCATCCCGGCAGTGTGGGAGCTTCCTGGAGCACTGCGGCTCCGGTTTGCCTTCCTGTCCCTGCACCAGTCCAGCCCCACTGCCCCATACACAGCCTCACAGCCCAACTCTGCAGGCACCACATGGTGCAGGGTGCATTCAGGGGTGGGGAAACATCCCTCGGTATGCTCTGCACAACAGAAGAAATGAAGAAATAAGCAGGGTTCCTAAGCTTTCTTTCATGGTTCTTGCCAGCTGATCTCTCTTTTTTTTCTTTTTTAGGGCAAACACCGATAAAAGAAATAGTCTGTAGAAACAATGTTTTTCAGAGAAGTATACAGTGGGAGTTAAATCTTCACTAAAATATCCAGATACGTATTAAAGGAAGAGGTCCTCTTTCTCCAAGTTCTGGAACTAGGTATAGAAGGAAACATTTGGGCTTTGTAGGTTTCTTCCCAAAGCCTTTACCTCTGTGCTAACAAGGTAGCTCTGGAGCAGGCAATAATTTCCTTCTGCTGTGACAGCCTCTGGGTGCTTGATGGAAACTCAAGACTGGCACTGGCGACAAAGTTGCCACGCTAAAGATGCTGCTGTCCTTCAAAATGGCATCTCTGCGGAGGTGACAGGAGGGACTGGACTCCAGCACAGACAAGGCTTGTCAGCACTGCTGCTGCTGGAACGAGCAGGGTGCCAGGGCATCTCTGGCACCCGGGCGCTCCCGGCACGTTGCCTCCTTCTCTCCCTGCCAAAGCAGTGGCCGCTGCGTGCTGGCAGAGCACGGCCAGAGCAGCCCGGCTGCCGCAAGGGCTGGGAGCCCAGCCCCAGCAGCCCAGAGGAGGTGCGGAAGGGCGCGCCGGCACAGCTCTTCCCTCTCCACAAGGAAACTTCTCCCCTGGCTCGTGGGCAAGGATGTGCAAGCCAGGAGCATGCTGGAGGTGGCCACTTCGGAACACTGGCACGAATGACAGCTCAGCAGCTTGGCCAAGCATGGGCGCCTTTTCATGCCCTGGCATGTCTCAGCGGGGGAAGGTTGGGCTACAGCTTCCCTCCTCCTCCCCCCTGGGTTTTGTGGTCCAGCAGTGCTGCTGGGGCTTTGGTGCAAGGACACCCTGGGTCAGCGTGTGCTGTGCTGCCATAGGCTACTGGAAAGTGGGAGCGCCGGGCAGCTCTCCAGGCAGTCCCGATTTCTCCAGGCTCTGCCATTTCCCCTTTGCCCTATGCCTCCCTGTGACGGAGAGAAGGACTTCACTGTCAGGTTCAAATTAACAATTTATTTGAACTTCACGCACAGGTCCAATACGCCACTATTGCAGGTTCTTTTATGGATACAATGGAGGAATGCACTATTGCAATTAAATACACAATTCACAAGCGCGCTAGATATTAATACCTTAAAAGAGTGCACTATTCACAGTCTTAAAGCATGCCAAATACCACACGTATGTTTCTTAATCACTTACCCTCTCTCTCAGGTAAGGCCTCTCAATCCCTGGGAAGTTACCTTGTACAGCGTCCTGGACAAGGGGGAAAGAATCTCCTACAGGCCAGCTGTATCCTTGGAAAAACGACTCTCCCCATTTTTCTGCCCAAACCTTACGGTTTTTATTCCCTGATTTGATGGGTGGGGGCAGGCTTATGCACGAATGTTTATCTCTGGTGCTTTGATGACTCGGCTCCTTAGTCTATATGGTAATTTAGTGATGTCTAGCACACAAAGTTACTGAATAGTGGTGGAATGGTACTCAGGGCATTTTGTTTGTTAAGGGATCATTCAGGCTCCATTCAGGTTTCGGCAGTGTTCAGACAACCCCGGGCTGAGCCCTTTCCACAGCTCCCCCCCAGGTCATCTCTGCATAGATAAGGATTTGTCAAGGTGAGACAAAGCTGAGTCGAATCACAACTCCCTGCATCTCGCCTTGGTGCTCCAAAACAGGTTTAGCCGGGTGATCCCATACATTCCACCCCGTGACCTGAGTCACAATTCCACCACAGATATGTTATCATTGGCCAATGTATCTGTATAATTTTCATCTGAGTCTTTAAGTACAGTCAGGTATTCCCCAGTTTCTAGGTGAACCTTTACCTGAGAGATAGATTTTACAATAATTCTTTTAACACAACTAACAGCAATGCATACTACAATAATACAAATTATGATAACAATCAATGTTTGCAACAAGTTAGTAATCCATCCTGTAAATACCCATCCTATTTTACCAAAGACATTTCCCAACCAAGTGTACTTTATTTGGTCCTGCAGCTCATGTGTGACTTCCGCTATTTTCTTCATCTTCCGGAGGTTTTCCCAAAGAGGTAGTGACACATTAGGAATTGTAACACAGCATTCTTCTTGTTCATGGTTCGCCTTCAAGTATCCACACACCCCTTGTTCTTTGAGTAATATCAGATCCAGCACAAGTCGATTTTGAAGTGCGACTCTCGAGACTGCTTGCACTTGGGTATTGAGCAATTCAAAATTGTCCTTAGTAAGGCCTGCTAATGTTTCAACCTGTGCAGTTAAATTGGACAACATAATTCTAGTTCTAAGTTTACCTATTCCTAACCCAAAGAATCCTTCAGCCCATACTGCCAATTTCTGGGATACAGTCCAATCAGTAACATCTGTACTTCATTTGGTAGGGGAACGCCACAGTCCTTGAGAAATAAATTTTTCAGAGTAGTAAGAAGGACATAATGATGGTACTCCCAAAGTACATTGCAGACCGGGATGAATAGGGTTTAACATATCTGTAATAGTCCCATCTGAGCATATCCAAGTTAATTGACGTGGAGCATATATAGGTGAGTCATCGCAATTGGCCATGGTTCGAGGGATCTGACAGGAGGATTTCTTATGATATTTTAAATCTTTTTAGCTTATACTGGTGTTACACCCCATTACTGGAGGATATGGCTTTGTGTAATTTTGACACAAGCAGGCAACACTAATCAAATGCCGTAATGAAGGGATTAACCACAACCAACTGTTTCCCAGATCCCTTCCGGTGGTACAATTTATAATATTTTTGCAATTCCACAGGGGACTTTTTACACTGGGTTGTGTCGAGGCCGTTTGTCGAGACCGCCAGGGATAGCAATCCTTCTTGTCATCTCTCCCCTCCTCATGGACATGAGACCATAAACAATCAGCAGGTGGTCCCTGCATTACACTGAACCACGTACATGAATTACTGGGTGTTGAAGGAAACTCAAAGCACCACTGGGTGTTTACCGGTTCCACATATCTGAGAACTAAACGTTCTCCCCAATATGGCTTATCCCCATACTGTGTATCTGCCCAAGGGTGTTTGGAACACGGCTGTTGGAAAAATTGTGGTTGTTTGCCTTTACAGCCCACAGTCTTATTGTCCCGACAAAGGGGAGCATAGGAACAATTTAGACTCCAAACAGAAGTTCGATTTAATGTATTGTTAAATGGCCACTTCCATTCAAATTCACCCCAAATAATAGACTTATTTTGATTCCAGAGCCAATCTAAATTCTTACCTATATCCACAGGGAGAGCTGTTATGGGGATCCCCTGAGTGGGGGTATGTGGTAGAGGTAAACAGGTTGTCACATGAGAAAAATTAAGCATACGAGCAAAACCTTGTATCATCTTATAGATCACATTGTTTGGTTCAGTGTGATTTATAATTGGGGAACAATCAACATGTTGTTTAAAAGCCCGAGGCTGTCTGTTCCATATCCTAGATTGTCTACTTATACCTATGGTTATTAAAGAGCTAATGACTATTATTACAAAAGGCCTTACAATCATAGCCATGACATAGCACCTACTATTTAAAACTTAGGTTAACAAACAATTATCCTTATCAAATCAACATGCAAAAATCAGAAAAGAAACAAACAAATAAAAACTTCTGGTTCACATTCAAGTTCTGCGCAGCTTGTCCATTCCAGTTAGGTACAGTTCATACTTTGGGTCGACGCTTCTTAGGTCCCCACCCCGTCGTACTCCTCGTCCCTCCTTTTGTTGGGATGCACCTGCAAATAAATGAAAAAGTGCTGCTCGACCGTATATATGATCGACAACGAGTCAGTTAGAAATCTGGTATGATCCATCTACTACTTATTCGATGTATGTGGTCAGAGTTATCTTTTGCTTCCCATGCATATGATCCCCTTGGCTTAGTCAATATCAGGGGTACAACTCCAATTTGAGGTAATTTGACCATTACTGGTTGACCAGAATGCAATTGTATGGGGAATTTGCCAATTTTATGTGGTTCCTTGGAGATTAAATCTCCAGTAGGACAAAACGCTTTTATCTTTGCATTTCCATTTTCACCCCATCTATTATTAACAGTATGAACTGCTTCAGATAGTCTTAGGTTTCAGTTGGATACATGGACCTTTGCGAATCTTTTAATTAATCCATTGATCTGTTCTACTATTCCATTTGCCTGAGGGTAGCAAGGGGTATGGAAGATCCAGTCAATACCTTCTCCCCTTGTCCATTCCTGGACAATAGCTGCTGTGAAGTGTGAACCATTATCACTCTGTATGACAGAAGGCATTGGTAAAATACTGAACCATTCCTTTAACACTCGAACAGTCCATTCTCCACATGCTGTCACACTTGCGGTGGCTTGGGTCAATCCGGACACCACCTCTACACCTACTAGGATATATCTATAATGATTAGAAGTTTTAAGTGGCCCAATGTAATCAATTTGCCAAGTTTGCCAGAGTGTTTTCCCTGCCCTAATATGTAAAGGTGGGGCTTGATTCGGATGATTCATTTTTAATCGCAGGTGACACTGTGGACAGTGTGTTATTGTCTTTTCACAGTCAGCCAGTGTAGCAGGCCACCCTCTGGCTTGGCATTCCTTATACAGATCAGCTTTCCCAGTGTGGCCCCGCCTTTCATGTAGCCATTCCCTTAATCTTACCCACTCCTGTGCATCCGTACGGGCAACAAGAAATACAAGTTTTGCCCATTTTACTGGTTATGTCACCCCTTGAAGAGCTGAGCACTGCACTGTTTCCTTCCTGGTTTGTGCCAGGAGGGAACCAGAAAAGCAGCCAGGGAAGCCAAGGGACCACTAAGGGACCTGACTGGAATGAGAGGGGGAACCTGCAGTTGAATTCACAATTGAGCACGGCCTTGTTGTTACAGAGGTGGCAAATCAACGAATGCACCCTCTCCGCTACAGCTGACCTTCATGTTAGGTGACAGATGGTAGCACCTCCTCCTTTGTTTCTGCACTGCCACACCAAACTGCAATTGCACAGCTCATGAGGAAACCTAGGTGAAGACTAACATCTCAAATTGCTTACGTGAGACAGAGGCCTCCCAAAAGTTTCCACAAAAGGACCAGTGGAAATTCTCCTTCTTGTTGCCCCATGAGGAGAGGCTGACAGAGCTGGCACTCTTCAGCTGGGAGAAGAGAAGACTGGGGGTGGGTGGGGTGGGCTGTCGTAGCAATGTGTATAAAAACCTGCTGAGAAGGAAAGGTGGTGAGGGAGCCAGGCTCTTCTCAAGAGTGTGCGCTGAGAGGACCAGAGGAAAGCGGCACAAATTAAAGCACACGATAGTCCAGCTGCACATGAGAAACCAGTATTTCACTGTCAGGGTGATGTATTTTACTGGCTCTAGCCGTCCCTGCTTGAGCAGGCGGCTTGGACCAGCTGACCTCCACAGGCCCCTCCCAACCTCAGCCACTCTGTGTGATTCTGGGCTTTGGTTTGATGCCTAAAGCCTCTGAACTCAGCCCTGATGCCCACTGGAAAGGATTCTGGCACAAGGGATGATCCCAAACTACTCCAATACGATTCACCACAAAACAACCTCTACATAGTCCAGACTATCGTAGGGCAGACACGGTCAGAAGAGAGAAAATATCCGTTTATTGTGGACATCAAGTGCGGGAGCTCAGGAGCCACAGGGGTTCAGCCACTAACAGGAAATCAGCACGTACAACGATAGAGTCAAAAAGCACTGATAAACCCACAAAGGCAGGACCAGGCATGACTTGGTTCCCCTTTCTTTGGGGAGCACAGCTGACAAGGAATTGCTTATAGC
Organism: Gavia stellata; assembly: GCF_030936135.1. NCBI lineage: Eukaryota > Metazoa > Chordata > Aves > Gaviiformes > Gaviidae > Gavia > Gavia stellata. Next base: position 386,262 of record NW_026776334.1, on the reverse strand, counting down.
CTGGAAGAGAGAGCTCTTGCTGGCATTGACTGTGGGATGGCTCTGGCGCCTTATCCCTGCCATGGGTAATGCCCTTTGAGACCTGCGAGTGTACAGAGATGCCCCGTGCCCCTGTGCCACGCAGCAGGGCTCAATGGAGAGCCCCTGGGGAGCTGCCATGGAGTTCTTGCCAAACCCTGCACAGCACCATCCTTCGCCATCCCTTGCCAGCGAGATCGCCTGACTTAGAGCAGGGTCAGAGTTGGGAAAGATGGGCAGCAGAGCCTGGTACACACCTGGGCTTCTTCACTCTCTGGACCTTGCTGCTTTTCTCCAGTCCCCGTCTTTTTCTCTCTTCCTCCTTTTCTGGTCTTGTTGGCACTCCCTCTCGTCTGCCCAGGCCTCTTTCCTCTTCCTTTTCCTTCGGTTTTCATTCTCCTGGGGGCAGCCTACAAACCTTTCCATCCCACAGTGTGATTAGATAGGGAAAGCCAGGATCTACTGGAATCAGTTCTTGATTTAACTCAAGCTGACTCATTTTACCTTCTTTCCTCTGAAAGGCTCTTTAGTTCTTCTGTGCTTCCCAGGGAGTCTGCCATGGTCTCAGGGGTGGTTGGAGGCAAAGCAACGGGTGCCTAAAACAGAAATGTCAGCGTGAGCAGGTGGCAAGGGATGCCCTGGAGTCATAGGCGACTGTTTGGCCAACCGCTACCTTAGCTCTACAGAGAAGATCCCTTTGGCTGGTTTGCATTAGCTCTTCTTCCAAGGGCCTCACTTTGGAACACAAGGTTCACACGGGTGTGACACTCAGTTCATCTGTGGGGGCCATTCAGCAAGGAGCCTGCGGTCCCCCTCCAGGTAAGAAAAGGCTTGCCCACTTCATTCTGCCAGGGTTTCTTCTGCCCTCCCGAGACAGAGCTCTGCAGATATCCCTTTGGTGCAATACCACCTTCTGCAGTGGGAGGCTTTGCTTTGGAAATCTGTCTTTCTGCAGGTATTTCGTAGGTATTTGATTAAGCACATGCCTAACGCATTTGAGAAACAACCTTTCCCAATTGTTTTACTTACAATATATCATGCTGGGGGGTGGCGGTGGGGGGGGAAACCCCACACAAAGCCACAAGAGATCAGATGCCAGGAAGAGGCACAGCAGCTACTTGGACTCACCAGGAACTACCCTCCTACATGAGACACGTTGTCCCAGTGTTTGTGGAGCTGCCATACCTCTGCCATTTCTGATCCCACCACCGTGTCTGGCCCTGCTGCTTTCTGGAGGACGAGCAGAGAGGGTGCTGCGTCCAGGAAGGCTTTTGTCTGGTGCTCCACGACTTCTACACCTGCAGGGCCACATTGCTCTTCCAAAGGCAGCTCTGGAGAGCAAAAGCGTGTGCAGGGAAGTGACTTGTTGGAAGTGGACCACAGCTAAAGCAAACCCACCCAAAGCCCTAAACCAGCTGTCTGCTCAGGCTGTGACAACCTTCAGGCCCTCCTCATACCTGCAGATCTGCCCATGGGCGCTCGCGACTCCTCAGCTGAGGGACTGCAAAGGCCAGCCATCTCCTCCCCAAAGATTTCACAGCAGTTGTCGGTCAGGAACTCCACCAGTGCCTTCACCTGCACACAAGAAAGCCTTGGTTTCAACGCAGGCCCCTGAAAAGGTGTCAAGCAGCCTTTGCCACTCCTGACCCCTGCTTCTGCGCAGAAGGCTGTCGCTCTGGGGCTGCTCTTCCAGGCAGCCAACCCACCAGCACTGGTTGGAGAGATGGGGCAGCCAGGGACCTCTGAACAACCAAGCTCTGATGGGCCGGGAAGGCTGCAGCCGGCTACTCAATACAGCGTACCTTCTCAGTCACCTCCAGCATGGCCTCCAGTGGGAGCAGGTCCTCATTGGCTGGGCTCAGCAGGTTTGGCCCAACGCAGATGGCCAGGTTGCTGCAGCTCATCCTGCTGGTGGATGCGTTGTGGCAGATGTGCTGGAGGAGGGACAGCAGCTGCTTGAGGAGGAGGAGGTTTGCTGCAGGCAACTTGTTGGCCACCCTGAGGGAATAGGAACAGAGTGTTAATAAAGCAGATGTTGCCCACAGCTGTCCCCATAGCTTGCAGAAGGCAGGTGGGAGCCAGCAGCTGTGTTGCACAGCTTTCCAGGTGCTCTCAGCCAGCGGTCGGTAATCCTGCGCTTCAGGAAGGAAGCACAGCGTTGTTTCCCAGCTCCTGCTTTCACCCAAGCCCATGCAAGCGAAGGCTCCCTGTCCATGCCCTTTCCCCCAAAATCTAACCCCACCCCAGCAACAGCAGGCTGCCAGAAAACGGCTTTTTAAGGAGCCCGTCCCCTTGCAGGAAAGTCCCAGGCCTCTACCAGTCCCTGCTCTAAAGGCAGGCTGCCGGCTGCACTTACGCTTTCAGCTCTTCCACCTTTGCCTGCTTGTTTGACTTCTCCATGGCTATCATCCAATCCTCATAGAGGTTGTTGACGAGGAGCTTAGCGGGGATGCTTTGGAGGAAGTCCTGCAATGCTAAGGGCTGCAGGTGAGCCTTTGAACACTGCAGACCAGCCAGGAGCTCTTCCAGCTGCAGGTCAGAAGCACTCACCTTCAAGATGACGGCCAGCAGGAGCACAGGCTGGCTTCCCAGGTCGACGCCCACGCCGCTGTCAAGGGCCTCCTTCAGGTCCCGAAGTGCTGTCCCGCTGGCAGCTCTCTGGAATATCCCTTCCGTCGCCAGTCCTTGTTGCTGAAGGATATCCAGCAGCTCCTGCAGGAGACACAGAAGGACAGTTGCTCGGCTGAAGAGCTGCCTTCTGACAGCGGTGGCCATGGCCAGAGCTCTGCCTCAGACCTGGCTCCCTTGCCCCGCAAAGGGGCTGGGACCAGAGCGTGAGCCAGGGCTGAAGAGCTCAATCCCTTGTCCTCAGAGCTCATAGGGACACTGCCTCTCCGGAGCAGCCGGAGAGAGGGCTGGGGACCCCCTGTCCAGGCTGGCTTACCTGGATGGGCTGGGGAAGCGGGCCACCCTCCCCACGGAGGGCTGCCAGGGGCTGTCCAAAGAGCGCCCTGCCACAGCCAGAGCCCACCTGCCCTGGCGTCTGGGCAGCGGCCGGGGTCCGCCGCAGAGCAAAGGGCCAGGGCAGCCTCCTCCTCCTCTCGGTCCCTCCTGCTACAAAGGAAAACAGAGCAAGAGCCCGTCAGTTGAGACCACCAGGCCACCGCTCTCGGAGCCTGCCCTGCCCTGCCCTGCCCTGCCTGCAGCGCAGTGCTGAGTGGTGCAGCAGGATGGGCAGGGAGCCAGCAGCTGGAACCGTGGCTCCTGCTCAGCGGCTCCAGCTCAGAGGTTCCTGAGAGCTGCCATGCCACTGGGACAGCCTGGCCCAGCCCTCGCCCAGCCCTCCTCCAAGCTGTGCACAGCAGCAGACTCCATGTCCTTGGAGAACCACTTTCAGCAACCACTGCCCAATGGGTGTCCTTCCATGTCCAGGTGACGTCCTCCCTTGGGGTGCCAAACCTGCATGGTGACACACTCAGGGGACAAGTGAGCAGAGCTCCTGCTGATTCCAGCTGAGGAGCAGGGACCCATCCACCTGGCTCTGAGGATGCAGCAGAAGCAGGCACCACCTCAAGCGCTCGGCAATGTGCCCTCTGGCCCTGCGTGCAAGGGAGAGACCTCAGGTGGGAACAGAGGGACCACGAGGGCTCAGCTCTCTCCTGCTGCAGAGCAATGGGGACCGATGTACTCGGGGCGAAGGACAGCCGCAGCAGCATCCCACCTTCTGCAGAAGCGCTGGTTGCAGGAGGAAAAGGTGGCCTTCCCTGCCTTTCTTTTCCAAAACTCACCTGCCGAGTGGCAACGTCCCCCTCCATTGCCAGAAGGGACCAACGGAGGCCCTTGCTCAGGAGCATCCTGCAAGAACCAGGCTGTGCTTAGACAGCACCTCTGCAGCAGAAAGGGCCACTGGTGAGCTGCTAACCGGCACCAGCAGCCTGAGCGCAGCGCAGCTGGGACCATCTGCCCTGCACGGCTCTCTGCCCCGTGCAGCAGGTTTTCTCCCAGTGCTGCCAGCGAGGATGTGCCAGCGTTCCTGGTGGCTCCCCAACCTTCTCAGTTCCTGGAGTGCCACCACGGAACCCTCCATCAGAAGGTCACCACACTCGCCAGACATGCCTGGCACTCCGGCACAGCAAGAGGTGGAAGAAAGGCAGCCATTCTCACCTTTGCCTGGCCCTCGATCAGGGTCTCCAGGCTCCTGGTGCTTAATGTCCTCCGCTGGGCAAGAGAGAAGGAGTGGAAGAAGGTGAGAAGCGATGCCTCTGCTGCTCAGCTGGAGGACCACTGCTCGGGGGACAGAGCCGAGACGAGAGAGACACTCACAGCACGGCAGCGACTCAGCTCCTTCTCCAGGAGTTTGATGGAGGGCAGTTGCGTCACCCGGGCTCTCTTGGCTCCTTCTGGTTGCCTGTGCACAGGGAAGGGACAGAGAAAGAGTGAGCCCCAAGCCACCTTTTCTCTCTCTAGCGAAAGGGATCCCGAACTGCCCCCCGGGGTACCACCCCAGAGCCCAGCAGAGAGTAGAGCTGCCTGCAGAGCTCCTGCCTGCCAGGAACTCAGCCCTGCTTCCCTGCCTGCCTCTCCCTGCTGCAAACAGGGGAGGAAGAGGCTTTCCGTCCCCACTCATCCCATCTGCCCGAGAGCTGCCCGCAGCCGTGGGGGGACCTCTCCCCAGCTGGAGAGCTGTGTTCCCCCGTACGGCTGCAGCTGGAGCATCCCCCCGGCTTACCCCAGCAGTGTGCCCACCCACAGCTCCTCCACGGTACGTGAGCTGCAGAAAAAGACAAACAGCGTCAGGCCCTGCTGCCCCCCAGCCTGTGGGCAGAGGTGGGTGCCCCATGGGGAAGGACACAGGGGCAGGACAAAGCCCCGTGGGGCAGGTGAGAGGTGCTGCCAAAGCTCTGGCTCCCTCTGTCCTGCCAGAGGAGCTGCTTTCCGCCTTCCCTTGTGATGACCAAAAGGTGATCGGGGGATGCAGGACGTAGAAATCCCCCCAAGCCTCTCATTCCAGCTGCCTGCATGCCTACCCCTCAACGGCCACCCGGCCCACCCGGCCTCCCTCCCTCCCTGCCAGCATGCTGCCTGCTCCCTGCCCAGGCTCTGCACGGAGGGCAGGGTCTCAGGGACTTACTGATACTTGGCCACCACCAGTTCCTCCTGGAGGAGGAGAAGGCACCTCTCGCTCCTCTTGCAGCCCCGGGTTAGCCGCATGCCTGTGCTAAGCACCGGCTTGGCATCGGTGAGAGCCTCCCTGCAGAGTAGAGAGTGGCAGGCATAAGCAACACCAGTGCTGCGGCGCCCGGCTGTGCCCACGTGTCCCTGAGCCACAGGGGGGAGCCCACCTGGAGCAGCAGCAGCAGTTGGCCTGGCCCATCCTGCCCAGGCCAGGAGGACTGTCGCGGTGCGCGGCGCTGCTTGATGCCAAGGACGTGGGCCAGCCGGCGTGAGTGAGGCTGGGAAGAGGGGTGCTCATGCCAGCGCCCAGGCAGCGCTGCTCAGTCAGAGCCCGCCTGCTCCCAGCGCCGCTCCGTGCCAGCACAGCTCTGCCCTGACAGCACTGGTGGCTGTTGGCTCCAACGGACCAACATTGCAACAGAACGTTCATTCTGGGGGCGGAGCTGGCAGGGGTACCGGGCTGGGGGTTCCCTCCAGTATGGCCATGTCTGTCTTGCACTGGGGAGCCCAGAGCAGGACACAGCAGATGGGAGGGATCACCTCCCTCCACCTGCTGCCAACGCCTTGCCGACTGCGGCCCAGGATGTAGTTAGCTTTCTTTGCCCCAAGGGCACTTTGCAGGCTCCAAACTGGTCAACTTGTGGTCCACCATGACCCCAGGTGTCTGCACAGCTGCTTTCCAGCTGGGTGTCCCCCAGCATATACTGGTGCAAGGGCTTGTTCTTCCCCAGCTGCAGGACTTTGCTCTTCCCCTGGGTGAACTGCATGAGGTTCCTGTCAGCCCCTTTCTCCAGCCTGCCAAGGCCCCTCTGGTTGGCAGCACAACCCTCCGGCGCATGAGCCTCTCCTCCCAGTGGTGCGCATCTGCAAACTCTCTGAGGGTACACTCTGCCCCATCATCCAGATCACTGAATGTGAACAGGACCCGCACAGTGCAGCGCAAGCGGTTGCAGACATGCTCCTGTTTCCCAAAAGGGATGGAGCAAACTGAGGGAGGGCAACTCATCGGCACCTTTCAGAGTTTCAGCACTCAAGGTAAAGAAAAAAAAAAGTAAAATGTTAAACAGTGACCAAGAAGCAGTTTTATAAAATGCACATAGGGGCCTGAGCCAAACCTCAGAAAGACTTCCAATATTGATTTTGGTGACTCTTAGACCAAGGCCCAAAACAAAGTGATAGCTTCTGCTTGCCAGGTCAGGAGAAGATAACTTAAATGAGCTACACAGACATGAGAAAACGCCAAAGGCAACAGTGGAGCTTCCTGTTGACCTCCATTCGAGCAAGTGTGCAGTAAACCGACTTAACACAGCCAGCCTAAGGACATCTTAAAGTCACTTAAAAATAAACCAAGGTAAGTCCTTATCCTGGAATGTAAAGACACCACCTTGGTTCCCACGCAGAGTGGCATAGATGGCCCAGCCAGGGTCATGTCCCGACATTCCGGATAAGATAAAAAAGGGCAGGATATGTTTGTGGGGTCGGTTTGATGTATCCTGTCTGTTTTGTGAAAGCCTGGGGAAGGATGCGTTATGCGGTAGGACCGGTGCCACTTTACACCTGAGGTTTAAAAAGGTGCTGCACTTCACTGCAACTCCCTGAGTTGCTTTTCTCACCAAATAAAAAAAAAGTTGCTTTCTCCAGTATGGTGGGAACAGGAGCTCACGAGTGGCTTCCAGCTACACCTCAGGGTAGCAGTTAGCACATGCTTAACTTTAAATGTGTGCTTAAATCCCACCAACTGGCTATTAAAGGTCACATGCATCCCAGAGTTCTAACAAAAATAATAATAAAAAAATCTCCAGAAAATACTACACTACGTTTTTCACTCCCGAAGGATGCTGGGTTCGCATTACACATAAGGGTCCATACCTCAGCCAGGGAACTTGCCAGACTCCAGCCGGGAAGCCAGAACATTCGTCTGCTACTCCCCCAAGACGGCTGCCAAAGCAGCGGCACAGCAAGGACAGCATCTCCCAGTCAGTGACTGCACCTGCGAAACCACTGGCCGAGCACTTGCAGGGAGAAGCGTTCAGCTCTGCCACCGAACGGCAGCAGCCTGGATTCATCAGGCTGCTCCCTCCAGGAAACAATCCTGACTGCCTGGATCTTGCCGAGGCAAGGACGTATTTAAAAATGAAGTGTTTTCTAGCAAGGGAAACAAGGCTTGAACAATAATAATCCGGCTGGTGATTTCCCAAGGCAGCTCAATATTCCCAGTCCCTCAACAGGCCAGTTGTAGTGGAAGCCCTGTAAGAGTTAACAGAAGAACACACTACTTCTGTTATCGTAGTAACTAAAAGAGCTGGGGCAGCCCAGGGGGGCTCTGGGAGTCGGGGTGCCCGGTGCCTGTGTCCGGGGGGATCTGTCTCCCTCTCCTTCCCCTCCCCAGCTCTCAGGTCACTCCCGAGGCTGCCCCGGCCGGGCCCACCTCCAGCTGAGCGGGGCCCCATCGCACCGGGCAGTTTGGAGCTCCCCACCACCACCCCCGGGCAGCCCCAGCCCTCACCTCAGCCGGGCCGCAGCTGGAGAAGACACTGCACCTCCCAAGTCCAACATGGCTGCTGGGAAGCTGAGTGTTGGGGAATGACAGCTCCTGGCCTGCCCTGGGCATGGGCATGGCCACCTGGCAGCCCCCTGCCCCTGGACCACAGCTCCCGGCATGCCCTGGGAGCCAACATGGCACCCGGCAGCCGAGTACCCGAGGGCTACAGCTCGCAGCATGCTGCGGGGTGCTCCTTCCTGCTGTCTGACCCTGCAGGGACACCAGCCCCCAGCCCAGCACCACCCTGGGGCTGCCCAGGCCCCGGAGCCCCAGTGGAGCAGGGAGGAGGAGGAGGAGAGAGGGACAGAGTGGCAGAGAGGGTAAGAAAGGGCGGTGGGATGGGAGGAGAGGGACGGGAGACCAACAGAGGGGCAGGGGATGGAGAGAGGGGAGGAGACGGGCAGAGGGGAGGGAGATGGGCAGAGGGGAGGGAGATGGACAGAGGGGAGGAGATGGACAGAGGGAGGAGTAGCTGGGCAGGGAGTGGGGGAAGGAAAAATACTGGTGAGGGGCTGCACAAGGATGGAGCTGGAAAGAGATGAAGGGAAAAGGGACAGTGGGATAAATGAAGAAAAATAGTGGTAAGCAGCAGGAGAGAGGGACAGAGAGAGAAGAAGGGCAGAAATGAGGACAGAGGGACAGACTGACACAGGCAGGGTGAGGGAGCGAGACAGGGGGGCAGAGAGGCAAAAAAGGCACCAGGAGAGCAGAGTGACAGAGCCATTGGACAGGGAGCAGGACAGAGGGGAAAGGGTGAGAGGGAAAAGGAAGGGGAGAGAGAAAGGGAGAGGCAGGGACAGAGAGCAGGACACAGAGCACAAGAAGGACAGGAAACAGTCCAGAGAGCCTGAGAAACAGAGGGATGTGGATCAGGGCAAGGAGGCAGAGAAGGACAGAACAGCGATGGCCTCCGGGGTGGAGACAGAGGAAGAGCAAAAGGGGATGGGGAGCAGGGCGGAGGCCCAGAGAAAAGGGGAGAAGGCCCAGCCAGCTGAGCAGAGGGAACAGGCAGGAAAGAAGGAAAAAATAAGGCCAGAAAGCAGGACACGGCGATAGAAAAAAGAAGGACCGGGAGCAGGAGACTAAGATGTGGAGGAGGAAAAAAATAGCAAGAGGCTATAGGACATACAGGGAGAAATTAGAAAATACAGACAGGGAGTCAGAGAAAGATCGAGAAAGAAAAAATCAGTGATGGGCTAAAGACAGAGTAATTAAAAAATGGGGGCAGGGAGCTGGACAGAGAGCGATTGGGAGAGACCAAAAATAGCAGTCATGGTCAACTGCCCCGATTTCTTGAGCGCTCCCCAAGAACTGCATTACCGGGAGCCTCAAGAAATGTGCTGCCTCTAAAAGCCCTGCACTGGGCCCAGTCCTGCACCCTAATATTGGTGAGGAGCATCACCTTGCTAAGTGGCCAGGACTAGGGAGAAAAAAAACAGCTGGGAGGAAAAAAAAATCACGCAGCTCTTTTTTTGTTTGTTTGCTTGATGGTTTTGATTTTAAAAATCTGCTATTTAAGTCCTAAATAAAACCTGCAAGGAAAAAGGAACCAGGCGTGCAAGGCTGGACACATTTAAAGCCTGAACCCATTCAGCAGCTGCACAAACCACTGCTCCCTCCCGCCACGCACACTCCACTGCCTGCCTGCAGGTACAGGCAGCTGCCCTGTTTCTTGAACACTCCCCAGGAATGGCGCTACCAGGCAGCTCAGAAAACCATACAGCCTGCAAAACCTTGAGCACGGCTTAATTCTGGGCAATTTTTCCTCTTTTTAGGCCTGCTAGTTAAAGACTCATCCGTCGAGAGATGGCTCAGGACCACGCCAGGGCCAGGGGCGCTGTTTTCTGGATCCCGTGGCAGCGATGGGCAGAGGAGCAGATTGCCAGATCCCAGGGCTCCGTATGCGTGTGGGGTGTCAGGGTCACCCCTGCCTGTATTTTCCCAGCGAAGTCCGAGCTGGTGCCGGCCCCGCGCTGTAGCCCCGGGGCTGAGGTTTTTTTTTTTTTTTAAAGCTTGGACTTGATGATCTTAGAGGTCTTTTGCAACCTTAGTGATTCTGTGATTCTGTGATTTATCAGTGTTCAATTTTTCTTAAATGTTTTGGCCCTCTTTTTTATTCATACAATACAACTATTATTCTGATTGTTGCATAAAATAAAGGATTTATCCGATCACAAATAAGCATTAATATAGTTTTAAACCAATAACACCGAAAATGTTAAAACATCACTGATGTGCATTTTCTTAGTATTAAGTAATTTTAACTTTCTGCTTGCTTCTTTGTTTCTTATACCATTTTCCAATACTGAATTAAAAATAATTTCTTCATATTTGGGGTCCTTCTTGGTTATAATACATTCTGTGCATAAGTTTAGGAAAATCAATGAACCATATTGTAACTTGGACATGAAATATCAATATGGCCCTGGTTTTCTATATGCTTCTATAAGACACGTTAGTATTCTTGTCCTGCATATAGCTTATAACATCAGGGTCACCCCTGCCTGTATTTTCCCAGCGAAGTCCGAGCTGGTGCCGGCCCCGCGCTGTAGCCCCAGGGCTGAGGCTCAAGGAACCGGGCATTTCTGGAGACGTGGCAACCTGCCACGCCCCACCGCCGGCTGCCAGCTGCCTTGGCCTTCCCCCCGGTTGTCTCGAGCTCGGCTTTCTGCCAGCACTGGGGGCACCACAGAATATCTTGCCCGCTCCCCACAGCTGTGCTGCCCCATGTCTGCAGCTTGTACGTGGTGTCCAAATCACACAGCTGATTTGGGGGTGGCAGGTCTCTCTTATGGCACCCTGAGAAGGGGGGCAAAGCAAACCCCATCCCTTCCTTCCAATGTTTGTCCACAGGGTGACCCAGTGGAGATGTCCTGCACGCTGGAGAGCATCCTGCAGGGAGGTGACAGCTCTTTGCAGAGCAGCGCTGAGACCCGCCTAACAGCAAAGGCACCCGGTGGCCGCAGAGCAGCCCAGGTGAGCTGGTTCTCCTCCAGGCCAGCAAAGCAGCCTTCCCCTGCCCCTGCTTTTGGTGAGAGATGGAGCAGCGGAGAGATGTTTCTCAGGCATCCAGGCCTGAGGAGGGTTTTCCAGTGCCCCCGTGAGAGATTCTGCTCCCAGGAAGCACTTCCCCATAGAGCAGAGGCTGTATCCAGCCCCCTGGAGTTGGGGACGGCTGCCCTGAGGGGTCTTGCAGGGAGGATGGGGTCGTCTGCCTGGTGGTTCTGGCACCTGTGACCATGGCTGGTCAGTTGAAAGGCTCCGAGTGCCTCAGCCTTTCTCCCTGGGAGCGCTGAACCCAGGCTTTTTTCAGGGTGTGAAGATGGATGCTGGTGATGTCCTGGTGGCTCCGTCTCACTCCCGCTTCACAGCTGTGATGTCTGAGATGCAGGGCCACCTGAAGGCTCTGGCAGAGGTCTTCAGGGGGTTCGTGTTCCATTTTCTGATCTCTTAGGGCTACAACTTCTAGGGTTACGGGGCGACAGGGTTATGGATGCCAGGGTTTAAGCGAGTTAGGATTAAAGCGTGTTATTGTTATGGACAGAATCTGGGTTTGTTGGCCCTGGGTTCCTGGGGTTATGTTACTTTTAGCTTACCTTGTGTTCTGCGTGGTCTGTTTTTTTGTGGCCAGTCCCTTTTTTCAGCTTGTATGCCTTTTTAGGGCTTGGATAGGGGCCTTTGGTTTGTGTACGATGTTTCTTCTGGTTGTTTTTTTGCTGCTGTGGTGGATTGTGTGGCATTTTGAAACCATCATTTCTGGTCTAATATGTCTACTGCAGGTCGGGCAGTGTCACTTCTAGTGCGGTCCAACTCATTTCTGGTGAGTCGGTCGGTAGGTAGGTAGGTATGGAGGACTTGCAGTCCATGGAGAATGACTGCCAGATGACTGTCGGGCAGTTCTGGGGAGGGGCAAGAAAAGTTCTGGCCCATGGGTAATGACTGCCAGAGGGCTAAGTGTACTTCTGAATTTATGTGGACTTCCAAATTCATGGTCATTTCTCCCGCCTTGAGGAAGAGCCATGGGAAGACACCAGCCACATGGAAGGACAAGGGTTTCCCCAAGGGTATGTGGATCCTTGGTTTTTGCTCTTGAGTAAGAAACCTGCAAAGAGGCTGCTGTCGTTAAGTGCAATGCCATTCATAAAGTCCTGGACTGAGTATTGTGTGACTTGAAACATTGCTGAAAAACTGGTGGAGGTTTGTCTGCATGTTGTGGATGCTTCGGGGTTGAATGTCTGCTTGTGGTGGTGACTTCATGCAGTCGTTTGCTCCTATATCAAGGCACACTGTGTGCTTAGGGCGAAGTTCATCATCCATGATAGTGGATGTGAATCCATATTTCAAATAGATTTCTTGATTATTTTGGATTTGGGGGGGCAATTTCTTGTCAGATCTGATTCAATCATCCTTTGTGTGCCTCTTTGTGTGGCTGGCAAAGAGCTCGCAGGAGGAGCAGGAGAAGAGTCAGTGTTGCCGTTTCCATGTTGTTCACTTGTTCTGGAGTTATCAGGGTTACCTTCCATGTGCGGTTTCTTTGTGGGAATCTCTTTTTAAGCCACATGTCTGTTTTGTGAGGGGTAGTGGACTCAAGAGGAGACCTTTTGTTCTTCATTAGTGCCTCAGGTGGTTACCTGCCATTTTTTTGTTGGTTTGTTTGCTTTTTATTTGCTGTGCTTAATTTAAAAAGCTTATTGTAATTCTTTGAATTTCAGTCATTAAAGGAAGCCTGTTGGATTTTTGCCCAGGAGTGAGATGTCCAGAAAGGACTGTCCTTGTACGCTGCTGTCAGCCTTGAGTCTAGAGAAACGTCTGGCAGTGGTGGATGCTTAACAGTAATGGAACTCAAATGCGTCTTAAGTGGGGACCCTTTGGAGCAGAGAAGAGAATGTGAGAAACACTTCAGTGATATGCATCTAGTGAGGATGAAAGTACCTGCTTTAACTTTTTTTGGTTGTTGTTGCATTCTTTGGCAATATCTACCTCAAAGTCTACTTCAGCAAAGGAAGGAGAAATCCCTTCCCATTTGTGTGTCTGACTTAAAGAACTAACCTGATCCTACAGAGAACTGATGTGAGGAGCCCTTTTTTGGCGTACTTGGGCACCACATGTGACTTGTGCTTTGCCTGCAGTTCATTGACTGAACTTCCCATAAATTCCCACAAATCCACTCAAACACTCTGAGATGTCCCTTCCTTTCACTGGCCCTGCGGTGCGGGCAGCCGAGAGCCACACGGCAAAGCCCGCTGCATCTCCGCCAGACTGTCTTGCCCTGGCTGGCTGCTGAGAGGAGGGGACAGCGGGTGGTGACAGCCTGGGGGTGCCAGGAGGGACAGGAGGCAGTGACAGGCCTGGGGGGTGGCAGGACGTCGGGCGGTGATGGGCCCAGGGCTGTTGGGAGAGGCACCGCAGGCCCAGGGGCTGATGGGAGGTGGCTCAGTGTGGTAAAGGCCTGGGCGGTGACAGGAGGGACACCACAGGCTCAGGGGTGGCAGGACACCAGGAGGTGACAGGCCCGGGGGGTGACAGGAGGGACACCGGTCAGGGGGAGGCCTGGGGGACAGCAAGGACACCAGCGGCCCAGGGCGGTTTGCCATAACGTGCTGGGTCACGTCAGGCGTGGGGGGGTGGGTGTGGCGTGCCCTTGTGTGTGCGCAGTGAGGTGCTCACAGCGGCCCCTGTGATTTTCAGCCAGGAAACCCCTCAGCAGAACGCTGAGGCAGGGGTGCCCGCGTTGCCATAGCGATTGATCGGGCCTGGGAGCGCTGCCTGTGAGAGAGGGAGTGGAGGCCGAGCCGGGGCCTCTGGGGCCTCTCCCCATCATCCGCCTGCCTGCCAGGGCTGTGAGGAAGAGGTCAGGCAGGCCCTGCCGCCGCAGCCGAGCTCGATCGCTGAGGGCCAGGGGCCATAGTTGTTGTGGGGGCAGGGGGCAGCGCTGCAGCCATGGAGTCCTGAGGCCTCCGCTAGCCGAGTCTGGCTGAGGCCACAGGGTCTGGCCACGGCGGAGCACCGCGGCCTCTGAGCGCCGTTGGCCCGCTTGAGCTCAGCCCGTGCTGCTTGCCCTGGACACCTCGGTGGGACCTTCCCCGAGCTGCCACGGGACCTATCCCGGCACAGAGGCCACGACGCTGTCTGCCACAGTAGACGCTGTCACGGAGCAGGCACCGCCTGGCCCTGACCATGTCGTGTGTGCACTACAAGTTCTCCTCCCAGCTGAACTATGATATGGTCACCTTCGACGGGCTCCACATCTCCCTGTGCGACCTCAAGCGCCAGATCATGGGCCGTGAGAAGCTGAAGGCGTCAAACTGCGACCTGCAGATCACCAACGCCCAGACCAAAGAAGGTGGGGGGGGGCAGTGGGTGCAGGGCCTTGGGCACTGCCTGGCTGGGGCCTCACAGAATGCCCCATGGCAGCTGCGGCCTGCAGGAGGCACGCTCTGCTCTTTGTTGCTCGTCAAACACATAGCATGAGTCAGCCTGGGGCCAATCCCACCAGCATGCGGGGGGACTGGGAGGGCAAGCAGCTCCGGGGCTTAAGTGGGGTGGGAAGCGATAATGCACTTCGGCCACGATCGGTAGCTGTGACTTGTGTTGGGGGCCTCACAGAGCTGCTCAGTCGTGGTCGCTGTTCTGACAACTGCCTTCGGATCTGTGTTTTAGACACGGAGCTAGGCGTAGAAGAGTACATGGTTGATGTGTGACATGTAGTGCTTACAAGCATTTTGGTTTCCTGAAATTATTCTATGTAAAATGATAAGGAAATGTGGGAAGATATCTTATAATAACAAAGAGGAAGCTGAAAGTGATAGAAATAGAACAGATGGCTAATTTGAAAAAAAAAAAAAAAGAAAAAAGAAGTGGTTTTGGTGACTTAATTTTGTCTTCGACTTGATTTACTCCACTGCATTGGAAAACTGGTTTTGTGGCTGTTGCAGAAACTGCTCACCAGCAGCATTTTGGATCAAGAGTGCATCTGTGAGTTATAATCTATGCAGAGCCTTTAAAGCCATCTTGCACATGAGTGTTCCCTGTATCTCAATTATACTTTGGAATTTCTTGTTTTCTACACCAAAGACATTGTCATTCAGCTGCTATTGAGCATCATTTCATCATTCATTTCTAACCGTGTTTTTTTTCCTGCTACTACGTGTTAACCATATCAGGGCAGTACTGAAGTTTTATAGCAGAACATTTCTTTTGACTTTCTTCTTAGAGAAGTCATAAATTCTTTTAAATCTACTAATTGGTGCCTGATTCTCAGAGATGATAATGGTTTTGTATTACTTAGTACGATATTTCAGTCTGGTAGTCTGCCACCTTGCTAAGATTAAATTTCTTTATATTTTTCCCTGTGGTTCTGTGACACACTTACAACAGTCTTTTCTTTAGAATGTGTACTGGTGGTTTTTTTCTTCTTCCTGTTTGATGTAGTAAAACTTAAACAGAATAATATGTACACTACGCTAACTGTACCTTCAGCCCCAGCCTTTGAAGTGGTTGGACCTAAAGCTCGCTATGTAGCTACAGATATTGAAACTTTTCAGGAGAATGTCTGTGAAGAGACTGAACAGCACAATGTTAGGAGTGTTAGGGATGCCATTGGATTGCGTGACATGTGTAGGTAGAGATACATTTCAGAAGTCTTGAATTCCTCTAGTAGTACTGCAGAAAACTATCAAGAGCTTGAAGGGCTTTGCTGCAGAAAGGTCTCTGAATTTTGTCTTCAGTTGCTGATGTACTTTCAGCTTCACAAATGCAGGCAGGCTTAATAGCCGACTGGCTGATGTCACTCCTGTAATAGTTGGGTCTGTGTCAAACAGAGCCATAAAACCAGAATGTTGGATGGTAATAAACTGTGATGGATCCCAATTATTATCACCGGAAGGAAAAATGTTTTGAAACAGGCCGAACACGTGGATTCTGTTATAGCAGGTGAGGAATAGAAAGCAAAGTTTTAGAAGGAAAATTTATGCTCATAAATATGTTCCCCCACAAAGCATTACTCTAATACACATCATACCAGTTTTACAAAGTGTGTTGCTTTGCTTTCATACGTAATCAGAATGCAGTGAAGAAAAAGTATCTGCTTCACAAGGTTCTGTTAAATGTGGTGCTGCCTAAAGGTGAAGTTAAAGCAGGAGTATCTTTCCTACTTGAAAGAGCGTCACTCTTGTTTAGCAGTGACAAGATCCTCCCCTAGGTCGGTTGTGTTGCACTTTGACCTTGGCAAAATGAGTATAAAATCTTACACTTGGTATATTAGTAACACAGATGCTTATTGAAGCTTTTGTAAGGGTGTCTTCCACGTGAAAATGCAAAAATCCCCCAGTGGTTTTCAGAGCAAAGCTAGAGAAAACATTTCGGTGCAATATATATGCATGCCAAATTTTTGGTTGACATGCGTAACCGTGAATTTCAGGTTTTATTAATCAGATGCAGATGCTTCAACTCACCTTCAGAAGATGAAAGAAGAAACCAGACCCAGCTATTCTGCCCAAATGTGATGTCTGGAATTCTTACAGGCAGACATAAAGTATTGCTTTCTATAACGTTGTCTGTGCAGGAGTCCTGACGAAATGTTGAAATGATCATGGGAAGAGCAAAGTGAGCCTTAGGTGAAGGTGGCCTACTTGTTCAGATTTGTCCAAGTACTCTAAGCTTTTACAGTTCAGCATCTGTTACTTTTCGTCATGGAAATCTAGTAATAGAAGCAATGCTAATATAAGCTGAAAGTAAACAGGATTTTAAATACCAGTGGAAAAAAATGATACAATGGACTCTTGTTAAGATGCTGGGAAGGCAAAATGGATGGTTGGGACCTATTTTAAAAGGCGGCAGGGGGATGTCTGTGTCCTCTTCCATGCTTACTATAGAGGCATGTTCTATAAAGGCAGAATTCCCTTCAAAAAACCTATCCTCAAGAATGATGCATTTAAACTTGCCTCCTTTTAATTTGGTCTGAATTTCTTGACCTGTCTTTTGTAATAGATGTTCTCGCAATATAGTGGAAGAACTGCAAACTCCAGAGCTCAGGTTTCTTGAGTACTCTTTCCTGCCCTGTAACATTCTGACTCAAAACACTTGGAGAATGTGTAGTTCTGCTGATCAGACAAAATACAAAAAAAAAAAAAAAAAAACCCACAACAAACCCAAACACCAAAAATGGGGCTCTGAACTGGTCTTCATCCAGTGGTTTGTGATCTGGACCAGAAAGAATACTCTAGCCCTGCCAGTTTCATTTCCATTTCAATGTAAAGCACAGAGCAGCTGAGAAGTGTGGTTGTTGGTGGATTAAGCTCCAAGAAATAGGCAGCGATGTCCGGCTCTCTTCTGTGTTTGGTCAGTCTGGAGCACGGACAGCATGGGTGAATCCTTTCTAGTTCACAGCTATGAAAGCGATGGCACAGAGTTTTCATGCTTTAGCTAAGTGCCTTTTTTGTTGCAGGGCAAGCTAGTGAGCTTTAGAATCCGGTTTATGCAGGTGAGACTTTGCTGTGCTTTGTTTTTCTCCAAAGTTCTGTTGGTTTTGTAGCCTAATGGAAGCAAAAGCAACTTAAGCTGGATCGGGAAAGAACCTCGTGCGTCAGCAGACTCTCTTTTAGTGACCTTTGAGACCATTTTGCGGTTGGCGTTCAAACTATTGTAAAAAAAATGGAAAGATTTTGCTGCTTGTGTTTGATTATCAAACCTGAAGATTTCTTGAAATGTACTTCTAGCGTGTTGAGACGATAACAGCGCGAAGTTACATACAAAGTTTTGCTTTTATGTCTGTAAAGAGATTCTCAGAAGTGCTATGCAATTACATATTAATATACATTTTTACATATTGATTAAAGCTTTCTTCTGTATTTCTGTTTTTTTCAGAATACACAGATGACAATGCCCTGATTTGTAAGAACTCATTGGTAATTGTTAGAAGAATCCCTGCTGGAGGAGTGAAAGCTACCAGCAAAACCTGTGTTCTGTAAGTATCCATAAAGCATTGGATTCTTTGTTAGGGGTTTCAGTGTGTTACCTTTTTTAATGGATATTAGTTTAGAGAGGCATTCAGATTGTCTCTTTCTTGTTAAAGCTGCTGTTAAGTTTTGTTGTCGTGGGGTAGATTTTACTGTACCTGTCCCAAAGTAGGCTTCCATTTTTGGGCCTGCTGGGACATGGGGTTCGAACTCCAACAATGGTAACTTGTAAGATGATTCTGTTGTGTTTGTTCTTGGGGTTGATTGTTCTGAGAGCCAAGTTGTAGATCCTGTTTCCTCTCGGTGGAGAGATTCCTTATTATATGTGTCTGCTTTTATTGCTTCTGTAGTAAAGAGAGATACGCATTGTAGTGTAAACTTCTAATTTGTTCCCATCAGAAGAGCCTGATTCTGAGTGTCTGACTATTTCTTGCATTTGGGGGAGGCGGGGCGGGATATGGCAGCTATTCTTACACCCCAAACCTGGGGGTTTTGTATACTAGCTGTAGAGGAAAGACCAAGGGTGGCCAGGTGGTGAACCATGCAAACACCAAGTTCCATTCATAAGTGATTCCTGTTAGTTTCCTAAAGACAATGCCCGTTGCAGGCAAGAGGAAAAGAACAACAGCCTAAAGTGGATTGCCTTTTGTGCGAGTACGATGGAGGAACAGTTAATCCTTTCCAAACTGGAAGCTCTGTAAGCAGTTTAGCACGTTACCAAATGTTACTAGTTGTCTTTGTAAGTCTGTTTTTACCCTATGCTGATATCTGTGCTCCAGGTCTTAATTCTGTGTTCCTAAGATTTACAGAGGACAGAGAACCGGATGTATTGATTACAATTACAGCTATGCAAATGCAATCCTGACTACAGGATTATGGCTGTCATTTACGTATTCACAAAGTCCAGTTCTGTATCAGCTACATTAGCATTGTTTGAATGGTCATGTTTTCCAGCCGCCTTCGAGATAGGCCTCTCCACCACAGCTAGTAGGTATTACTAGCCTGTGGTTTTGCCATGTCTTTCTAATGTTGGTTCTCAAGAAATAAAGTAGTCTGATGAGTTATAGTGTCTCTCGAACAAACAGTACAGCAGCATCCTGGTGCCCATGAAGCATTTACAAGCAAAAAACCCTGAACTCGCGTGGCTCTGCATGTAAACTTTGGGCATATTACCGCAGTAGTTCTTGCAGTGCTTTGAGGTGCTCTCTAGTAATTCTGGACACGACAGCGTTGTGCTTATAAACATGGCCTTGTCTCTGGGGTTAATTGAAAGCTGTATGCTTAGTGCTGTCATGTCAGTGCATCCTCCGTTTCTCGTTGGATGGCACCCTCTCCTGCTGTTGGAATGCTGCCCTAAAATGACAGGACAGATGCTGCTAACATGAAAGATGAAATAAACAGCTGTATGTGGGGGTAAGGAAAGAATGGCACTGTGTTACTTGCCTTCTAGTATGGTCTTCAAGGTCAATCGATGAAGAAACCCGTGTGTGGCAATCTAAAGTGTTTCCTCGTACTTCTTCATCTTCAGGAGGTACGTGGCTGTAACTGCGAGCCTGGTGGTGTCCTAGCAGTGGCAG
Organism: Gavia stellata; assembly: GCF_030936135.1. NCBI lineage: Eukaryota > Metazoa > Chordata > Aves > Gaviiformes > Gaviidae > Gavia > Gavia stellata. The sequence continues at coordinate 366,994 of NW_026776334.1, read as the reverse complement.
GAAGCATGAACCTTTCTATTTGTGCATCAGTTCCACAGCAGCCTTTGAATTGCCTCTGCTCATGGGACACTTTGGATGATGTATGAAGGGTTTGTTAACTGTACCAATGGTTGCATGTCTGATTCCTCATGAGCAACATGCCGATACAGATCAATGAGTATGTGGAAGCTCAGCAAGTTTTCAAATGTGATAAATATTCCCTGAGATATTGTGGCTTTTTCAAGATTATCTTAAAGCAAATTCTGGCAATTAAGACTTTTTTTTTTTTTGTCACAGGGCTCCTAAATCGCACAAAATCCTAGGAACTGCTCTCAGGTGACATTTCTACTACTATTTTTAGTCAATACAGCATATGTAACACGTAGTATTTTGGCACTTTCATGGCTAAGTGTGGTCGCTATCTGAACACAGTGCTTAGGCTTCCACAAAGAAACACTGTTCTACAGACTCTGCTGCTGACATTGTTGTTCTTTCTTTGTCAGAGGACTGATTTTTTTCTCTTAAGTAAACTTGCACTGCGAAGGGTCTTGACTACCCCTGTTCATTCTTAGACACTAAAGTACTCTCTCTGGTACCTATTTGTAAGACTAGGGATATACAGATTGGCTGAAGTTACCTTCCTATGTTGATGGTTGATTATTTAAGAACACAAAACTGCAGTACAGAATTCATATTTTTGGTACTTATACAGCAGAGACAAAATATTTGAGGGCTTTCTCTTGCACTGTTGTGTTCTAGAGCTGTAAGTCTTAGAGGAATTTGTGACAAAGTAGTAATTGGATTTTGGGGGGTTTGTTTCAGTTGCACTGAATTGTATCAAAAGAGAGGAGAGTTTATGTATAGGAATAAATTTCCACGCTCACTAGACTATCAGAACATAATGTTTTGACATTCAGGCTTTATAATGTGTTTTCTCTGCTTTGTGTTGGGTACAAGTGCTTTATTTTATGTTCTGATCACCTTTATTTTTTCTTCTAGAGGTCGAACTGAGCCAGTGAGTGGAACATTGAAAGCGGTATGTAAAAACACAATCTCACATTTTTTTCTACACACTGCACTTAATTCTCAACAGTGTAGCCTTGTATTAATTTTCCAAACATTAACTATCTATATTTCCCAGTAAAACATAGCATCTGTTGGTAATAGCATGTATTTGATTGAGCCTAGTAAAAACTGAGTCATGCCATCGTCTGCACAGTTCTGATGTGAATCTTGGTATTTGTGCCTAGTAATGCATTGTATTTCACATTGAATAAGCCAGAATATTTCCTGAATGACTTTGTGTTGTACAGATAGTGTAGGATCGTTTTTAGATCATGTAGGTTCAAGCTTTGCACAATTGAACGTGGTGCCATGTTCTACATCTGTCTGTCTACAGCTAGGAATATGGATGTTGGTATGGGTGGTTGTGTGCTTTTTTTTGTTCCTTGCAATAAAAATTATTTGGAGTGTATTTTTTGCCATTTTCACATTCTGTCATGTAGCTTTTGTTTTTAAATACTTTTTTTTGCCTAATCGTTTTTGAAAATGTAATCAAAACCCACTGAGAAACCATGTGTGTTGAAATTGGTACTGTTTCTTACTTTTGACTTGGGGGTTCAAACAAATGCCAAACCCAGCATAGCCCATACGTTTTGAGGACAGATCTGTGCATTGGACATTTATTCCTCAAACTCTGTAATTTAAGTGATATTATTTGGGCCCCTCTGAGTACATAAATGCCTTTAATAGATTGCCATGAATTTAAATATCGTGGCTATACAAAGTGGTATTCTAAAGCTCTGCATTTGAACTTTCCACTTTATCTGACGAAGCAATTTAGTTTAATAGTTTGCCTGCAAATGAAAACATCTAAAACCCAGTGTACAAGTTTTGGCACAAGGTTAGAGCCTGGTGCATTTGTCGGTCAAATCCCTGCCATTTTTCTTAACTTCTGCCTGCAGCCCATTTTGGGCTCTGGGTGACTCCAGCATTGGATGCTGCTTTAACTTCCCAGAGGTTAAGCCTTTCTTTAGTATACCACCACTCTGAATCTAGATTTGGAAGAGCGGCAGCATTTTTCTTCAGGTTTGAAAACACTGTCATTCTGCTGCTAAAATATAATTAAGTGACACAAGGTCACTGGAAGGGGCTCCCCAGGGAAGTGGTCATGACACCAAGCCTGTCAGAGTTCAAGGAGCATCTGGATGATGCTCTTAGTCATATGGCTTAGTTTTAGGTAGTCCTGTGAGGAGCAGGGAGTTGGACTTGATGATCCTTATGGGTCTCTTCCAACTCGAGAGATTCTATGATTCTATGATAAGGGAATACTTGACTGGTAAGGGACTAGCTCTTGGTTTGCCGCTTGGCTCCAATACCATGTGTAACTACGCATTTCAAAATAGTCCTCAGAGTATAAAAACTACCATGTGGTGTTTTTTATTTTTCATCTTTATTTTAAGGAGAACTGCTTTTTCTTTGCTAGAACGGTGTAAGGCATTACACTAACCCTGGATCACTGGATCTGATCATTTGATTGGCTGTTAGGATAACTTAATCTAGAAATTCATGAACTCTGGGTGTGTGTTCTGTGAAGAATACAGCCTGTGATTCTCGTGGAATGGTAGACAATCAACTTAAATTTGAAAACTTTTTTTATGTTGCTCTATAAACACTAAGTCTAAAGCTGACATCCGTAATTCTTTCCCTGATTGGTTCGACTTCCTTTTTGGACATGAATACCTCTCATTGTGAGTTTGAGTTGGTTTAGCTGGCCCAGTGACCCTAGTAGTTACTATAATGCATTTACACAAACCATGCTTATAGCCTTTGATCTAATTCAGATGGGGTTTTATTTCTTGGAAACAGTTATTTTTCTTTTTTTTTACTAGCATGCGTATAAACACAAATCACGTGTTCATCAATAAGGTTAACATTCTTTTAGCCTCGTGTGTTCCCTGGCATGTCTGCATTACATTTCTAATTAGCATCTTACCATAAGCTAACATAGATGTCTCAAAAAAAATTTTAAGAAAAGGAGAAATTCTGGAGTGGGAGGGAAGACTTAGTGTTCATTAGAACTTATTAAAGTTGTGGAAAACCGGGCCACCATAGGAAGAACTGCCCAACAACTGGGGTAAGATTGTGGGGGACTTCTGGTGTGACTTAGTTTTTCATTTTTTTATCTTGGCAGTTAGGTAACAAGTACATGAACACTCCTAGGAAGAATTGTTTCTCTTGAGGTGAAATACGGAGGTTATATGGCAATGTTGCAAAGCCCTTCAAAATTCAAGGGAAACCTGGAATCACAAATGTGAAATTTTCTTTTTTCGAGGTCATAGACATTAAATGTGTGCATAGAGCTTTCTCTGTGAACTTTCATGCATATTTTTATATATTGCAATATTACTGGAAATGTTTATGCTTTTAACTCTCTTTAATGGCAGTTCACAGTTTGTAGTATTTCATATAAGAACAGGCGGTTTCTGTTGACCCCACCTATTGAATAGTTGCATGTGTTAATTACACAAGTCCCTGAGTGAGTATTCATGCCATTTAACGTTAGTCACTGAATGCATGTGCTTGAGCTATGAATTCAACCTTCCTGTCTGGGTGGTGAATGTAAGTTTCTCCAGAGACTGAGTCAGAGCACCAAATTAAGCTCTCACTCTGAATTGCGCTTTGGAGGAGGAGCAGGTTTGTGTCTCTTCTCTGAGGGAATGGTGAGCTGAGGGCCTCCCTTAAGGAACCTGAAATTAAGCCAAAGAATGTCAATTGAGTTCAACACACTGCTCAAGCCTTTGGAACATCCTGGCTATATTCATTCAGGAAAATAAGTATTGTAATCGAGCAACCCTTACACTTGGTAAAAGGAGAGGATTAAAGGCTTTTGCTGCTTCAAATAATCCTTGAAATGCCATTTTAAGTGTGGGTCTTAAGATGAGATATGTCTGCATTTCTTTTCTGAACAGGACAAAGCTTTTGAGTCTGTTCCCAGAATTAAAAAGAGCACAGGAATTCCAAGGAGTTTCATGACGGAGGTGAAAGATCCCAACACAAAGGGTGCTATGCTGACAAGCACTGGAAAATATGCAATCCCAACTATTAATGAGTAAGTACGGCATAAATTGGTGTTGTGGTTTAACCCCAGCTGGCAACTAAGCACCACACAGCCACTCGCTCACTCCCTCCCAGGTGGGATGGGGGAGAGAACGTCCCCCCCTTCCTTCTTCTTCCCCCAGCTTTATATGCTGACCATGACGTCATATGGTATGGAATATCCCTTTGGTCAGTTGGGGTCAGCTGTCCCGGCTGTGTCTCCTCCCAGCTTTTTGTGCACCCCCAGCCTACTCGCTGGTGGGGTGGTGTGAGAAGCAGAAAAGGCCTTGACTCTGTGTAAGCACTGCTCAGCAGTAACCAAAACATCCCTGTGTATCCACACTGTTTTCAGCACAAATCCAAAACATGGCCCCATGCTAGCTCCTATGAAGAAAATTAACTCTATCCCAGGCAAAACCAGCACAATTGGACTGTTCAAAAAGTGAACGAGAGAAACCATGCATAAATGTCTGAGTGGCAGTGCAACCAAGTTGGCCAGCCTCTGTAGTTATGGGGGAGGAAGCATTGGCATTGTATCTTAACCTTAAAATCGGTGATACGTTGTTCTAATATTAAAATAGGGTGGTCCTACTCTTCATGACCCTGGAAGTTGGTTAAATTCGTGGTATGTTAAGAGTCTGTATTTCTGCAAAACATCCAAGTCACGTTTACAGTGGAGTCGTTCTCTTTGAAAGCTTGTTTTGCTTCTGTTTTATGTTTCAAAGGCTTCTTGCAAAACTTAATAAATGGCTGGTGGACTGAGATTTCCTCCCCCTCTGACTCTTGTCAAATCCCATGTGTGAAACAGACTGAAGTTTTCCTGTTGCTCTAAGCTAAGAGAAGACTACTGTGTGCTGACAAGAGTGGCTGTTTTAAAATGCACTTGGTAGCACTTCTGTTTTTCTGTCATGGATCTCCTTTTGCAGAAGCTGTAACTTAGACTTCTTTCATTTATAAAATGTAATTACTCAGAGACTAACTTTATCCTGAGCCTGCCATTTACATTTACCCTCTGGCAAAGGAGAGGTGGGATTCACTGCATCTGCTTTCTAGCTGTCAAAAAATGCATTTTCTAGTCTGGGCTCATTTCTCAGTTGATCCAATGAATGGGAGAGTTCTGCAGGAGGAAAATTGTTCCCCCCTCTCCTCTTCTGGAGCTGTGGCTATAGAAAAGTAATTTAAATTAATGCCTATGTTTTAGAAGGCTAACATGGAGTGAGGAGAATTCCATCTATTATCATCATTTGATAAAATCCAAAGCTCGGAAAAGTTTTCCTTTACCCGTCTCTAGCTTTTTTCTTTTTCCTTCCCCACCCCACCTCCAGGGAAGCTTATGCTAGAGGAAAGAAGGAAAAGCCTCCCTTTTTACCAGAGGAGCCGTCCTCCTCCGCCTCGTCCGATGATCCTATTCCAGATGAGTTGTTATGTCTCATCTGTAAAGATATAATGACTGATGCTGCTGTCATTCCCTGCTGTGGAAACAGTTTTTGTGACGAATGTAAGTGTTACTCCCATGTTCGTTAATTCAACACATCACGTCTGATCTTCTGAAAGCAGAAATAGGAGATAATGAAATTATTTTGTTACCAGGGAAGGATTCTTCTCGTACAAAGGAAAAAAAAAAAAGGCAGAAAGGTTTTGACGTCTCTAGTTAAATCCTCTTTACATGCAGTAGGATGAGTATGAGAAGAGTGCGTAATTGTGCAGGTGATTACAGTGTTAGATATCGAATGCATTTAGTTTGCCCACAGCCCTTTCTCTTGTACAAAATTATGTAGCCAACTCTGGTGACTTACTGTGGTCTGCCACAAATGGATAGTTAGGCATTTAATCCACATTCTACTCCACAGGAGAGCTGGTTAAAACCTTCAGAACTCAAACCTGCTACTGGTTTTTTGAGATGTGTTTTATTAATGAACCTTGAGGTTGGTGACTTCTCACTGTACTAGATAGTGGAAAGAAGACTAGTCGAAACATCAAGACACAGCCCACTGTACATCTTCAAATGTTACAATAGTGAAATATGAAAACTGTGTAGTTATTTGCTGCATACTAGAAATGTTTTATGCTATTGCACATTTATAGATTCGTGCTCTCAATTCAAGACCATATTCAGCTATTAATCCTATACTTGTTTTTATAATTGGTTAGAACCCCCAAAATTTCCTTAGTTGGCCTAAAAACTCTTTTGATGATTCTAATTATTCACAGGTATTAGAACAGCGTTACTGGAATCTGAGGAACATGCATGCCCAACGTGTCATCAGACAGATGTTTCTCCTGATGCTTTGATCGCCAACCAGTTCCTACGCAAGGTAACCCGATGACTTTTACGTCAACTGTAAGGAAAGTCTATTTGTAAAAAGCTGAAAGGGAAGAAAGTATTAATTTACATCTCCTCAAGGACGGCTGAATTGAATAAGGCTAAATTTACTGCTCAAATGCATTCTGTGTTGTTACAGTCGCTTACAACTCTTCAGAGACAATCTGGCAAATTCAGGTCACACTTTTGTTTAATGTGATTGCCTCACTTTCAAGGTCGGAGCTAACACTGAAGTACTTTAAACACAGATACTCCGAGTTACCAATCATTAATATCAGTGTTTAATGTGGTGTGTTCATAGATCTGTATGTTGATTTATTTTAGGCTTGATAGCATTTACAGGAATACACAAGGAATTTTACTCTGCGCAGGCTTTTGTTCGTCTATCTACTGAAGTTTCATATTACCTCTTTGTCAATGTTTTTCTGCCCCTAGGCTGTGAACAACTTCAAAAATGGAACTGGCTACACAAAAAGGCTCCGTCAGCAGATTCAGCAGCCACAGCAGCAGCAGCCGCCACAACCACCACCACCACTCATGAGACAAGCAGTAACGCACAACCTGCAGCCTCTACTCCGGCCAACAACTTCCAGACAGCAGGATCCACCAATGATTCCATTAGGTTCTCTGGCTTCTTGTTCTGCTGCTGCTTTGTCATTGTTGGCCCCTGGTCAGTCATCTGTGGCAGCTGGGCTGCCAATAAATCAATCTACTGTCGTTGTCTCTGGTCTCCCTCCAGCAGTGTCCCTATCTCCCCGTGCTGAAAAGCCGGATGGACCTTTTGGGTAAGTAAATCTGTAGATCAACACGAATATAAAAGACACCAAAATGCTGAAGTTAGGCTCTTCTTCTTGAGCTTCTCAGCTAGCGATTTCTGTATCATTAGTGACAGTTCCAGAGAATTGTGGAAGTTCCGGGTTTTGTGTTTACTTTGAATGAGGACACTTTGGTAAGTTGAAAGTGTGCTTCATGCAAGAATTTCCTCCAAAGTATCTATCAGTCATTCAGTACAGGTTTCTCTGAAAGAGGAACTTTTTTTCCCCAGAAGCCCTTTGATTTTAAGTGGCTAGCAATTCCTAAAGTTACCGTTTAGTTATGTCAAACCTTCTTAGGGGCATTAGTTTCTCTTTAGTTCTGAGGAAATAATCTTCTCATGAAAAGCGTAAAAGCACAAGGAGAGGTAAAATTGACCAGGTGTTTCCACATGACTTTTTTCTACAGTATTTCTGTCATCAATATCATGATCAGTTCAGAGTTGTCCTCAGTAATACACAGTGTAGTCAGTGACACATACAGATTTGGATACTAAACATTGAAGCACTGTAAATTTGAGGCATTTACAAACATGACAGTCTAAGCTGGCAACCCAGTGAAGTCATATGAAAATACATTAAAAATCTGTACTGTTGTTTAGGGCTTATATCCTTTCAGCTTTATGCCTTGAATGCAATTAGCCACTCTGTCCAGAAGACTGTCAATCTCAGCTGTACTGTTGAATACAAAGGATTATAATTCAAAAGAACCTCTATGGCAGCCTCTGAAGTGGCACATACACATTTCCTAATCAAGTTTCAGTTCTTGCATCTTCCAAGACTGAGATTCAGCACGTACTCTCATCCTTTCATGTGCAGCTACTTTAATATTTTATTATATTTTCCAGGGAGCTTTCTCTTTAAATGCCAGTAGTCCAAATAGACATCTCGTCAGTGCTTCATTTGGAATAGGCTAACTTCACATTTGTAAATCTGGTGAAGATTATTTTTTAAAGTTTTTTTTTTCCATTTACAGTAGTCAGCCTTTTCTCACCTTGGACTTTGTATTTCAAGTAGCACTTCAAAACACTGAATAATAAGAATTTGGGTTTTTTGTAGTGATGCCGATAGTGTTCTACCTCCTGCTGCTCTGGTGACTACCTCTGAACTTTGTAAATCTTCCTCTCTGTCAATCAGCAGTTTGTTGGAAGAGGAGGTAAGTTTTATTTCAACATATGCAGTGGTTCTTGTATTTTAGTGGAACTTATTTACCAACTGCTTGCATTGATTCGCAAGGGCTATCAGCTTCCTGTACTAAGGCAACCAGCATTACCAAGTCTTCTGGGCCCCCAAGGACAATCAATACCCACAAGTGGTAAGTAGCTACAACTTTAGAATTTCTTTTAAAAAACTACCTTCTGAGAAACTGAATGGGACTTTTTTCTTTTTCCGCTCCCCACTCCAAAAGGTGTTCCAATGAGAGCCAGTACGATTCGCTCAGCAGGTGGCAGACCAGGCTGGGAACTGTAAGTATTCTACAGAAATTCAGTATATTACTACTTGTAACCTGTTAAATGAGGCCGTAACACATAACTTACACAACAGCTGATTTATAATGAAATAGGTATGTCCACAGATAGTTGTGGAGAAGACAAGTGGTAGCTGATTTTTAAATGGCTGCATTTGAATTGGCTTTAACAAAGGGGATCTGTGCTTGCAGTAAGATTATTGAAAATCCAACTCCAGTACATGACTGAAAAAAGGACTCCAAGAAATGAATGCTTTTTGAGGAAACCCTAATTGCATAGAAAAATGAAATATCATTAAAGGGTCAGGTGGAAAGCCAACCCTTTTGATTACTGGCTGAAGAACTTGATTTCCCAATCAAAATCAGCCTCCAACATTCTGTTTTTAACAACTTAGTTGATACTGATGGAGCAAATTACTGAACAAGTCAACGCTGTCATTTTGTGGCAATTGTGAATTTCTTCAATTTAGTCATCTGAATTAGCCAAGCTGCTTTCTCTCAGTCGGAGAGAGAGAGGAGTCTGTTGTATCTATTATTGCAGCCTCAAGTTAGTCCTTCCTTTTGGTATATATTTGTTACAGAGAAGAATTGCTCACCACCACGCTCCCGCTTCATGTGCTTCCCTCTTTAAAATCAGGGCAGAGTGTAATAAAGAGTGACACAGGTTTTTGGGTTTCTTCAGGAATTCAAATCGAGGACACCTGCACAGTGAACGTACCCAAAGGACTGAGGCCCCAGCGCTACCAGCGTCAACACCAGTCTTTGTGCCTGTGCCTCCACCTCCCTTGTTTCCTCCACCACCCCATGCACTTCCTCTTCCACTGGGGGTACCACCACCACAGTTTCCTGCTCAGTTTCCACCTGGTCAGCTTCCATCTGCTGGCTACACTGTCCACCCTCCAGGATATCTCCCAGCTCCTGCAAACGTGTCATCAGCTTGGGTGCCAAGGGCAGTACCAACAACACAGGCAGCTCCTTTATCTAGGGAGGAGTTTTACAGAGAACAACAGAGACTTACAGAGGAGTAAGTATTTGGCTCAATGAAGTTGCATTGTTTTTCTTTTTTTGTATTTCGATAGCATATCAGACTGCAGTTACACCAAAGTGCATCTGATATAAGCAGAAATGACATAGTGTTTTTTCCAATATGATTTTCACTGCAGATGGTAAACATGCAAAACTAAAACAAGGCAAACATAATTCTAAAACTTTCCCTAAAACTGGTCGGAATTCTAAACTGTTTTTGCCTAAATAGGATGGTCACCTTTTGCGTTTGCACGCAGTATACATTTTCTCATGTTGGCCATGGTTTGTTTCTTGATGTCTTTCTGTAATAAAGGTCAAACTATAATTGTAATAAAGGTCAAACTTATTTTAAGAGGGAAAAGAAAAAGTCCAAACTTGATGAGTTTACAAATGGTTTTGCTAAGGACCTGATGGAATATAAAAAAAAATCAAAAGGAGCGTAGGTGTTTGTTTTCTGGGTAACTGCTTTACATGTGCATAATGGAGAAGCAGATTTTCTAGGAGAAGCAGGAGGAGTTCCACTCCACCTCTCTGTCATTAGATGGATTGGATGATTCAAGGGATTAGCAGTGGTAGGAGTTCCATGTGTAGGTTACTAACTCAAACATGGCAGAGTTTACAGTTGACTAATAGTAATAATTGGGCAGTAGTTGTTAAGGAACAGGTGTCTCTTTCACTAACGCTTCTCTGTAATGACAACCTGGAATAAGACCTGATCTAGTGGAAGTTGTCCCTGCCCATGGCAGGGGGGTTGGAACTAGATGATCTTTAAGGTCCCTTCGAACCCAAACCATTCTATGATTCTATATGGTATGGAGTATCCCTTTGGTCACTTGGGGTCAGCTGTGCCAGCTGTGTCTCCTCCCATTTTTTGGGCAGCCCCAGCCCACTCGCTGGTGGGGTGGTATGAGGAGCAGAAAAGGCCTTGACTCAATGTAAGCACTCCTCAGCAATAAGGAAAGCATCCCTGTCTTATCAACACTGTTTCCCGCTCAAATCCAAAACACAGCCCCATACTAGTGACTACGAAGAAAGCTAACTCTACCCCAGCCAAATCCAGCACACTCTGCCATGACATCCTTCACCTCCTGAAACCGTGAAGAGGCTAGAAACTGGAGAGATGTAGTTGCTGGATTTCCTGCATCTCCCTGTTCTGATTGTAACCATTACCTCAAAGCACTTGGGAGGAGATCTGTGAGAGAAATTGCCTCCATTTCCTCTTTTCTTTATCTCATGTGGGTTCACGGAGAGATTTTAACCTGGACGGCAAACTGGAGGCTTTTGCTAGTGTTTTGTTGACATTGTTGAATTTTTCTTAGGAACTAAAAGATCAGGCTTGTTTGCAAGGAAATCTTAAACTGTTGAAGGACTTTAAGAGGAGGGGTGACGCTAATGAACATCTGCGGAATAATGTGAAATGGTTCTTTGAAAAATCATAAAAGAAAAACTCGTGAAGAAAAAACTTAGGGTAGCTGATGTTTTCTATCCCCAAAACTCACTTGGGCAGGAGCCTGAAGAGCTCTCCATTAGTAATGCTGTCAGTCTCTTTCCTAGGCTAATGGCATTGAGTCATGGTACTAGAGGCTGAGTTTAGAAGCTTTTGCATATGATTTTTCTTGAAATGCGGTCACGATCCTTGGTTAGAGCTAGAGGTGTGTGCAAAATGTTGCTAGGACATCTGGCTAGAAGTGTTGATTAAATAGTCCTGTATGTAGGATTGGAGTACAAGTGTTTTGCATGCTGTACCAGTTGCTAAATAAGTAGTGAAGTGAAGGGAAGTGGACTCACTTCCTGGATGTTTTTACACTAACAAAGCAGCAGCTGTTCTGTCTTGCAGGCAGAAACTTTTATCTGTTCTCAAGTTCTTCAATTTGCAGTAGCACTATGTCAGCAGCTGAAAGAAGCTTTGACATAAGCATATGGAGAGGAAAAAAAAGAACCAATCCAAGTTGGGCAGGAAGAAAACTGGGGAGAGTGACTGTTAATTCAAACTTCTTTTTTTTTTTTCTTGTGTTGTGTTTTTTTTAAGGTCCACGTCTCCCTATCGTGCTTCGTCTTATTCTCGAAGTTCATATACCTGCTCCAAGTCAAGATCAGGTTCTTCCCGCTCTCACTCCTACTCTCGATCATTTAGTCGTTCCCATTCTCGTTCCTACTCGCGATCACCCCCATATCCAAGAAGAGGCAAAGGGAAGAGTCGTAACCATCGTTCGAGGTCAAGGTCACCCCCATACAGAAGATACCATTCTCAGTCAAGGTCTCCAGTATTTAGAGGCAGGTCTCCCACTAAATGGACTATACCTCAAGGTAGGAAGGAAGTATTTTACCAGATAAAAGAAGTTCCATCATATGATATGAAAGCTTACTATGGCAGATCTGTTGACTTTAGCGATCCGTTTGAAAAGGAAAGATACAGAGAATGGGAAAGGAACTATAGCAAATGGCATGAAAAGTTTTACAAGGGCTATACTGTTGGCACTCAACCTCCAGCTCTAAAGAGAACTTCTCTCTCTAGAGAGAACTATTCTCCACATCGGTTTGGTCCATCTGGGCAAGAGAATTCGCCATATGCTTGGGGACATAGAGAGGATTACCCTGATGGGCAGAGCCATCGAAATCGTAATATAGCTAGAAATGACCCTGAAAAACTTTCTGGAAGAGAGAGCCATGGCATCAAAGAGCCTACAAAATCAAAAGAGAAGAAGGTGGAATATCCACTGGGAGATGGCAAAGGAAATAAACATAAAGAACACCGGAAGAGAAGAAAAGGGGATGAGAAAGAAAGATTTCCCAATGCTGAGCTGTTAGAAGGTGCAAGAAAACCAAAAGAGTCAGTTACAGCAGAAGACGTTAAAACGGACTCTCTGTTCATGCACCCAAGTAGAGATGATGCCACCCCTGTGAGAGATGAGCCTATGGAAGCAGATTCCGTTGCTTTCAAAGCGCTGCCTGGAAAGAAGAAAAAAGAGAAGGCTAAGCCAAAAGCAGAAATTGACAAGTCAAAGCGGAAAGCTCTTGTAGATTACACCAGGTACCTCATCATTTCTTTTCCTATTCTTTCTTTCCTCCCTCATCCCCCCAAAAATGTAAAATTCTTTATGGTGACTAAAATGAAAGGAACAGTTATATCTGTGCGAAACGAGTGACTAATCTGTGATCTTTCCTGTGAAACTGTATTTGGGTCAAAACCAAATTTTGTTAAAGAAAGCAAGCAGTCTGTAGTGCACAGAGAGCTAATGAGGTTAGTTCATTGGTGACGTATTTGATCGTTACTTCTGGAACTTTCCCCCCCCCTCTTCTTATTCATTACGTGTTGACTCTTTGAGGAGTCCCCTCTATGTCTTCCTTCAAATGCAGCTTACTGCTAAATGCAAGGATGAGAGACATGTCTATACCAAGCAATATTTTGCGTTGTAAAAATTGCAGGGTACTGTAATGATCGACTTTTGTCAGTATGACATGACATTATACCTTGCAGAAATAGCAGCTTTGTTGCCAATATATTGTGCTGAGTTTAGCTTTGAGCACAGTGCCATGTTGACACAGCTAAGCTGCTTCCGGCTCAGTGCCAACTCTTTTGGCACTTACCTTGGAGGTCTCTCTTCTATATTCCATTGTGTGACATCTGAAAAAAAGAAAAGTGATCTAGTGTGGAGCTGTTACTACTTACATTTCAGCGTCTAAAGAAGGAGGGCAAAGCAAACTCAAAGCATTTAAGACATCACTGGAGACTTAGGATAGTGTCTTGATAGTCTAAAAAGTTTTTAAAATGTACATTTTTCTAAAGAAGAACAGTGGGACACGAGGATAACACTTTGGTTGTGTATACCTCTCCATAACTGCCTGCTTACTTGTTGAAACAAGAATGTATATCTAATTCATCTACCATTGGTAGAAGCCAGACATGAAGGAATTACCAGATCAGACAGTCCCCAATCTGATAATCTTGTGTCTTTCTTAACTAAATGTAGGGTAGGAAGATACTAGATGAATTGATTGCTCATAATCTTAGCTAGTGGACTCATCCTTTCTCTTGTTTGTTCCCTTAATTGAACATCTTTTGAAAAAATACTGAAGATTTAGAATTGAAACAAAAGCCGTTTTACGAAATGTTCCAAAAGACGGCAGTGCGTGTCTCTCACCCATTACTAACGTACGCTTTTTTCCGCTTAGCACTACTTCTCCTGGAGGAAGCCCTGTTAGAAAGACTGAAGAACAGCCAGATACAAAACAAACTGTCATTAAGACCATGGAGGAGTATCATCATGATACAACGGCCCCTGCTGAAGATGTCATTATTATGATCCAGGTCCCTCGGTCCAAGTGGGATAAAGATGACTCTGAGTCTGAAGAGGAAGACATTAAATCTACCCGGGTGCCCGCAAACGAAAATGTGAGTGCTAAACCACCAAACACTGTAAAATATAATGAAAACCAGACTGAGCCTTTGGAGGAAACACAGAAAACTACAAAAGAGGCGAGTTATGAAAGCTCCCAGCGTGATGCAAAAAGTTCAAGAAGTTCGATGTCAAATGAAAAAGGAAAAACCAAAGACCAGGATCATTCTTTGTCAGGCAAAGACACTTCTGAGAAGAGAAAGTGCAGTGTTCAGCAAGAAGAAGACCACTCGGGACATGCAACTGAAGAAGGAAATGGAAAAAATATTTCTCAGTCTTCCAAATTCCGCAGGTCTTCAGAGAAGCATGATACTGGCTGTGGATCCACTGCTACAGACATCACTCTTAACCGAGACAAAAAATCTGACCATGATGGCAACAGAGATCATTCTAGTTCCAAACGTAGAGATGAAAAGAGTGAATTAGCAAGGAGAAAAGACTCCCCTTCTTGAAACACAGAACCTACATCAATACAGAGAAGTAAGCTGAGAGATGAACGAGCAGAGCCGTCCAAAAAGGGTGCTGGAGATGTCAAAAGGAGCAGCTACGTTCCTCCGCATGAGCAGAAGCAGTCTGATCACAAAGCTGCTCACGATTCCAAGTGTATATTGGAGGAACACAAGCCTCTAGATAAAAATTCCGGGAAGGAGAAAGAGAAGCATGTACCAGAAGTAAAGGGCAATAAAGAGAAAGAGCCAGATGGTAATAAACCGCCTTTGAGAGACGAATCGCCAGGTGTAAGAAATGAGAAAGAGAACGTCACTGGGCAAAATGATAGAAGTGTTGTCAAGCCTAAGCCTCAGGTAAGCGGCTCCTCATGGCTCTCTTCTGATCTAATTCGAGAGACTGATGAGGCTGCGATTGTACCAGACTACAGTGAAAGTGACAGTGAGAGTAATGTATCTGCAAAAGATGAGGAAGCTGCAGGAAAAAATCCTAAAGAACCGAAAGAAAAGGCTGTTGATAGGGCGGAAGAGGATACAGCAGCACCTGCTGCAGTCGAGCAGCCTGAAGCAAGCCAAAGTCAAAGCAGTCCCAGCGTTAGCCGCAGCTATAGTCAAAGCCCTTTTGAGAGTCAGGCTCGACGCCACAGCAGCAGTGCCAGCTCAGGAGAGAGACAAGACAGCAAGAAAAAGAAAAAGAAAAAAGAGAAAAAGAAGCACAAGGAGCATAAGAAACACAAGAAGCATAAGAAACACATTGGAAATGAAACGGAATTGGAGAAGAGCCAAAAGCACCAACACAAGAAGAAAAAAATCAAAGAAGAGCAAAGATAAAGATGGCCAAAAAGTGAAATCTGTCACTACGTAGAATGAGAGATAACAAAAAAATTACTTAATTCCCAGGTCATTTGTGCTAAATGTTGTTAAAATGTAAACGAATTCAGGCATTGCAACTAATGACATGAAGACCCTGTGCCGCACTTAAAATATTGCTGCCTGATTATTTGATTTTTGCATCAGAGCTTTATAAAAGTGAACTTTTTGTACAGAATTGTGAGTTGTGACCGTGTAACATGAAAGGTTTTGCTGGGGCATCTTATTTTTAACCACTGTTAATTAGTTTGGGTGGAGTTTACTGTACTGTGAAAATTTTCACAGTTGAATTTTTTTTTAATTGCCTGGCAGAAGAAGCTGGTATCAGTTATAAAATATCATCAGAACAATTTGCAGAATACATTACAGCCCTGTGATGTCACTTTTTGATTACAATAAAAAGTTTTCCGTAACCTATCCAATGTGATGAGATTTCCAGTGATACCTGAACATTAGCAGAGAAAAGACGAGGGACAGAAAAAAGCTACCAGTCAAAGCTTGCTGGTAGCTAACATGTATGAAAAATAACACATCCAGGGGCTTAATTTTGAAAAGACAGGTAGGACTTTAAACCTTTTGAACTGACGCAATGTGGGGAGGTACAGCCAAGAGGTGCACCTTTTTCATGTGCCAAGTGGACTTGGTTTTATATTGTAAAAGGCAGTATATGGCCCCAAACGTATAGCCGCTCTTAAGAGCTTTTATCCCCCAAAACTACGAGGTTCCCCTCCCCATATGTGAGGTCTAGCCCTCCCCATATGTGAGGTGTAGCATGATTTGGGTGGAGAGACGAGTGCTATAGTCGTATATGTTTAGCATCATCTCTGTAATCTTCATTAGCATATGCTGGGGTGTGAGTTGTAATGTGCATTTCACCGGTAATGAGGCAAAGGTCAGTGACCGGACACAGAGCCTTTGGAAGAAACAAAGAACCATTCAGGTTTCTGTTATCTTGCCGTCTTTGCTGACCATAAGCAGGGCTGTCCTGCCTCCACGGGGCCCCCTCCTTATCTGCATCCTGTGATAGCCAGGCAGGTCTCCACTCCCCCAGGTCGCACAGGAGATAGCAAGGTTGGTCTTAGTGGTTCTTTGAGCACAGGAATCCCACCTCATTATCCAAATTCCACACCCTTCCCTTAAAGGTGGGGTTCAGCAGATGAGTTTGGCAGAAGAAGACAGCCCGCTAGAAAGGCAGGCTTCTGCTTTAAACTGCTTTGAACCATGGCAGGAAACATAGAAAATGTAAATTTAGTTAGCTTGACATTTTTAAGACAGATGTAATTTAAAGAAAAATCAGAACAGGTGGTAGTGGTGGGTGTTGCTTAACTGTCAGTAAGCCAGCATGGTAAGAAATACTGCTCCTTGTGCATTAAGGGCATAACATCCGGGTAACGATTGAATTCAGTAGTGAAAGCCCTTGACTGTCTGACTTTGGTATTGTAAAATTAATAAATAAATTTTAGTATCATATTCTATAAAATATAGTAGCATATAAAGTGATATAATGCTCTAAATTAAAGCAGCATTTTAGGGCTTCCTGCTTGCGGAGACTACTTTGTTCAAAAAGTGTCCTTGTTTATAGGTACTGTTACTGGGGTATTTGGCAGTACAGAAATAGTAAACAGTCACAGTAATAATTCACCTTGCTTTTCAGTGGGGGTGACTATCACATCTGAAATATTGGGCTAGAGATTGAGCATCCTGTACTTCTGATGGTTGAAACAAAACAAACCGGAATTAGTACTGGATTTCAATTCCTGCAGTTTGTGCCTTTTCATGTCAAGGCATTCTTGGGCTTCAGGTGTTTTCCGCACAAGGTACAGCAGGCTTTTCGATTAAGCCACTCAAATCGTTACTGCCCAGAATCAAAAAGCACAGGTCCGCAATAGTCGTTAAATGTGCTCATCTAGCGCTTCCTCCGTGTGGTGGTCCAGGGAACTCATACCACCAAAGTAAACACCAGATGTATGCGAATTTAAGGCAGCCTCAGACTCTCCCTTTGTGCACAGTCTGTGCTCGTGATGATGAGGCCATTGAAAACAGAAGATTTCTTTTGCACCATTCTCTGTGAACATACTTTGGCCCAATGAAATACAGAAAAGTTAGGACTCAGCGAAATGGGATTCTTACTTGACTTGGAACGTGTGAATTATGCTTTAGTATCAAGGTTCAGAATAATGAGTAAACTTGCATGGAAGTAAAATTTTGGACGTTTCTTTAAGGAATAGCTCCATAAAGCCAGGCAAAATTGTGTATTTTTATACAGTCTTGTGCTGAAAAAGCTGTAGTCGAAGCCTGCCTTAATGCTCAGTTAAACTCTCCTCTGTTTTCAGACTGCTACAGCAGCATTAGTGATGATTTTTCATTCTCCTGTGCATTGAGTTTACTCTGCACATGGAGTTTCCTGTGGTTACTTTCTTCCAAGTTTTTTTGAGCTGGAGACACTTGCAATGCAGTTATGCTTAGGCCTGAGTAGGTAATTTTTGCTACAGTCAGGTTTAGAGGTCTTCTGTCTGTATTTCTGAAGTTTTTCTGATAGTGCCTCCAGTAGTGTGAAGGGATGTATCCGAACAGGGCTCTCTGAGCGAGGGTAAATAATGGAACACATTTGACTTCAGGTGGTGAACTACAGTTAAGATGGTTTTAACCACAGTGAAGGAAAGCTTGCTTACAGAGCCAGTAAGTTTTGGCTGTGGTTCAGACATAAGAAACAGATGTTGACTCAGTGACTAAATGTAGTATGTTCCTTCTGGAACAATAGTGCTTGGTCATCTCCCAAAGGTAAGGGTGGTCCATTCCATGGCAGTGATCACAGATCCCTATGTCTCTCTTCGGAGAACCCTTGGGCCAGCATACCTCATCTGCCATCTTCAACTGAGGCTAAATGCTTCTGAAGAGTTTGAACATACACACAGGCAGCAACTCTTAAGCCGGAAAAGCTCAGGCAGGAAAGAAGGTGGTTTGAAACTCTAAGTGGAAATGACCAAACAGAAAACTACCCCAAAGTGGGCGACAGGCTCGTAGGCTGTCATGCACAACTCTGAAATAAAAGAACTGTGTGAAAAAGAAGACAAGGGCATAAGGCACAGGGTAATGTCATGCATAGGTAGAGATAAAATTAAGAAACCTGGGACACAAAGTGAATTTTAGTTAGAACCCCTAATAACTGTTTTACATTTTAAAGGTAAAGGCCAGGAAGGAAAAGCTTATATCCATTGTTTAATGAGAGAGAAGAAATAATGGCTGAAATCGTAGTGGCAAATACGCTTTTCCTTAGTCTTCACCAGAAAAGGTTGATTGTAACCAGCTTTAGGGAAAAGTAGTTTAGTAAAATACCAGGATCATGGGCTAGAGAGAAGAGTATGTTAAACAGTGTTCAGATAAAACTTCTGCTTGAATAGTAAGGGTACGAGCCAAAGTGCCTTTTTTAAACAGGGATGGCGTTACATCTCAGATGACTGAAGAGCAAACCTTGTACCTGCTTTTCAAAGGGGAAAAGAATTGGAATGTATTTACGTAGTTGTTGTAATAACAATGCAAAATTGGCTGAATTTTCTATAGTGTATAAACACACAGGAGATAATAGGGTGAAGAAGAGTCACGCTCAGACTGGAGAACAAGAGTCGGATTTGGCCCTGTCTCCGCAAACTGTGGTTGTGAGAGCACGCGGCAGAAATCTGAGCTCTGCCGCAGGTTAGAAAACCTGACTGCTGGGGCCGTGTCCCACGTGACTGTGCTGGTGCTGCATTACGTGTGAACGCTCCAGCACCCTTAGGTACACATGGGCTCCTTGCAAAATGGAGGTGAAGCTGCTTTATGTTGAAACACATCTGTGAAGGTGGTGATCGTCCTCTGGAGGATTTTGTGAAACCCGAGCAACTGGATGGCGAAAACTGCTTTAAACCTAGCAAGTAAGATGATTGCTAGTGACACATTAACACTAGATCCTGCTTGAAGGTGTTGCATGTCATCTAGCGTAAGATATCTTTTTATGTAGGTTTAATGCACAATAATGAGAGGCAGCTGTTTTTGTTTTAATATGGCCTTATGGTACTGAATAGCCTTAAAATAGCGTAAGGATGTGGGAGACGTGAAAGGTTGTCTGGCCTTCTGGGAGGAAGATAGGGTGCGTTTCAGTACTCGGCTCTGTGCTTGGTTTCAAGGTGTGACGATAGCGTTGCTGCCTCCAAGAGATTTACAGTCCATCGCATGCCCAGGGTTCTCACGGTGTGTCTGAAAAAGTTTGAAGATTTCACCGGCGGGAAGATCAGCAAGGTGTGTACGCAGTTGGAGCGCAACTTTCTCTTCCTGGAGCAGGAGATTCCCCAAAGCAGTACGCTCTTTCACGTGTTGTTCATGTTGAGTTTTTCCTGTTCCCTCCTGGGGAGAGGAGAGTTCCCATGGAAAGACAAGCACGCGCTGTGGTCTGACAGAGCTGCTTTGGCCAAGAACCGTTTCCTGCCACCCAAAACATGACACGTTGCTTTGGGGAAACCCAAGTGTACACAAGCCGAAAAGATGTATTTATACACCTCTAGCCTTTAGTCTTGGAAGGCTATTCCATGTAGTATTTCAGGATCATTTCTGAGCCCTCTTGGTCTCTCCTTAGGTTGTGGAGTATCCCGATGACTTGGATCTTCGGCCATACACTTCTCAGACAGCTGGAGAATGACTCCTCTGCACCTTACATGCTGTCCTGGTGCGTAGCAGTGGCAGCTATTATGGAGGAGACTATTTCTGCTACACAAAGGTAAAGAGCAACTTCCTTCCTAATGGGGGAAAAAAGTGTCCTGGGGAAGACAAACTTCCATGGCAGTGTTACTGGTAGCCAAGTTTTTGGGGGAGAGGGTCTCCTCATGCATTGGATTGGATTTTTTTTTGGCGTACTCTTGGTTCTGCAGTTTTCTGCCTATATTTGTGTTGAGAAAGGATGCATTTCATCTCCAGGTATCATGGCCTTTCTTTGCAGGCCAGCAAGAGGCTGTGGTACAGCCCTTTGCTGTCTTCTGCCACAGCTTCTGGCTTTTCCTTACTGTTCTGGGGGAAAGGGCAGGACCTTTTTGCAGCTCTCTTTGCAGGACATGGTGGTGGGCATGGAGGACTCTGCAGAGGACAGCAGCTCCTCCACAACAGCCAGCTAACCTGGGCCGGTGCACGGGAGGCATCTGCAGGCTGGCCGTGCCCCATCTGGCCAGGCAACCTCAGCATCGCCATCTATGTGGGTTTCTACTTGCATTGCTTCTTCTTGGGCTGTTAGCAAAATGGATTTCCAAACATAAACTTGTTTCTAAATATAGCTCCTGCCTGTAGGTTTTCCAGTAAATCCCTTCACAAAAATTAATTGGACTGCCTTCCATTATCACAAACCAATGGTATAATAACTGTGGACCTACTTCTATTAATAAGGGATTTTGATCTCCACTGTCACAGGGTGCCCCACAGTTCCCTGCACCTGTACTTTCTCTTGACTTGCCCCCGTTTTTAGCACCTTCCCGGTGAATGCAGATCCCACAAGGACAATCGGGTGAACTCACCCTGTGCCGGCTGTGTCATATGCAGTAGCCTCGCTTACCAGGTTGGGACTCCATAGAGTCCCATCTGAGTCACCAAATTGTTACTGAAATGGATTTGCTTGGACTTTTCTTCTCTTGTAGTTCATGCATGGGTACAGGAAAGAAGGCAGCAGATGTTCACACTAGCTAAAGCCCCTTTCTATTGCCAGCCATCAAGGTGCCTCTCGGCTGGGAGCCTGAGAAGAACCCCGTGTTACAATTCTTGATTCCTTCTAGGCAATCTTAAGGCTGCTCACATATTCATTTTTACAGGCTACAAAACCTGTTGGCTTTGGCCATGGAGTCACCTGTTACGATTCACTTTTGAGCCTTTGTTCACGCAAACGCCCCAGACAAGCATGCTTAATGCATATTTATTAGCTGAGTTTGCACTATTTTGGTGCAACTTTGCCGCTTTCAACCGTTTTCCGTCTGGTTTCTTCTGCCAATAGACCCATTTGTATAGGTGAGGTCACAGTCGGTCAAGTTGTCTTGCGCATGTCTTCGAAGCCATTCTTACACAGGAGCTTTTTCTTATGTAGCACAATCTGCTGGTCAGCTTTTTCACCAGGGCTTTTCACCTGGTCCAGCCGCTGCCGCAGGCAGGGACATCTGCCACGCAGTCAGGCCGTGTCCCCTCGCCCCCCGCGGGGAGCTGAGCTCTGCGCTGCCCTTCGCCCGGCCGAGGGCTGAGCGGGAGTGAGGGGTTGCTGGGCTGCGGGCAGTGCTCGCCCAGAACACCTTCCTGCTGGGGTTGGGGTCCCGTTCTTCCCCGGGGGTGGACGGCATCTCGGGAAAGGTCTTCCTCAGCACGGAGCGGAGCGGAGCGGGCGGGCTGAGGAGACTCAGGCCTGGAGAGTGGCTGTTTCTGCTGCAGAAGAAACCCCCCCGGCAGTTCCTCGGTACAGGTATGGCCCTGCCGCCTTCCCTCGGGTCACCCCGCCGCTTTGCTCGCAGGGGGTGTGCGCAGAGACAGGAAGCCCCGGTTCAAGTCCTGTTCATACAGTTACCGTTTGATTCTTTTATTTAGTTACTGACGGCTGTGGTTCTCATTGACAGTCCTAAATTCGGAAGTATCCTTCACCCAGATATGTTTTCAATGCTTTTTTTTGTGCTGAAAATGGTTTTAAAATTGTTTTAAATAGGTGTTCTGCTGGCACTGTCCATATGTGTGTATGTGCACCACCACCAGCCCCAAAAAAAACCCACCTCACAGGCATTTCTGTATTCCAGACCGTCGGAGTCACAGCCTCATCGACTTCTTGTGGTATCTATCCCCTGCGCCTGCACTTTCTCTTGTGTCAGTAATATTTCTGCTGTCTTTGATTCAGGTATTTTCAAAAGAATATCCCCTTCCTCGAAAACTATTTGGGCATTCAGTTTGGATAACAAATCCCGTCCCAACAAGGGTATTGGGCATTCTGGCATATACAAAAATCCACGTGTAATAATTGTATTTCCAAATTTCAGATCTAGGGGTTGAAGGAGCGGCCTGTTTTCCTGCTTCTCGGTCGCTCCAGTTACATTAGCAGTTTTATTTCCCACTCTTCCCTTACAGGTCTTTAATACTGAATACGTTGCCCCGGTCTCTAGCAAAACTTCAACTGCAGAGTCTCCCAGCCTGATTGTAACCAGAGGCTCAGCTGGGTTCCCCTCCGGTCCCCTTCATTCATCCAAAGTCATCATTCTCGCAGCTTCCTGCTGATTTGTCTTTAGTTTAGGGCAATTCTTCTTCCAATGCCCCTCTTCCCTGCAATATGCACGCTGATTTATCCCTAGTGGCGTATTGAATTCTCTTCCTCCAAAATTCCTAAAACCTCCTCTTCCCCTTGCTTGTCCTCTCCCTATTCCCCTTCCAGAATTTCCCGTTAAAACAGCCATCAGGCGATTCTCCCTAACTTTTTGCTTCTTCTCCTTCTTCTGTTCTTCTTCTCTTTCCCGATTATTGTAAACTTTCCGTGCTACTTCAAGCATCTTACTTAGGTTCCTTGAATCCTCTCCTTCTAATTTTTGAAGTTTCCTCCTGATATCTGGTGCCGATTGTCCCATCAAAATGGAAGCTAACTGTTGCTGCTCTGCTTCTGTTTCCAATTTCCTATCAGTATATTTTCTAGCCGTCTCTCTTAATCTTTCTAAAAATACCGAGGGGGATTCATTTTTACCCTGTCTCACCTCATATAAGTTCGACCAATTCATAGCTTTTGGCATTGCATGTCCAACCCCATACAATACCCATCTTTGGTAACGAGTCAGCTTCTGCCCGTGATCCACAACAGTCGGATCCCCCTGGGGGTCCCCCGAAGGGAAGTTCTGTTCTAGAGTTCCTGTAAGTATACCATTTGCACCTGCAGCCTCTGCTTGTGTTTTTGCCGCTTCTAACACCATCTGGTTTTCCGTGCTATCTAAGAAATTGTCTAATACCACTTGCAAATCATTCCAGGCAGGGTCCTGAGTCCTAACAATTGTTTCCACAACTCCAGCTACTCTCGTTACTGAAAATCGTAACGAAGAAAACTCTCCAAACCAAATGATAGTTTAGAAAGCTGACACTGGATTATGGCAGGGTCTCAGCCAGGGATCGTCAGTGATTTAACCCTTCATTCGTTCCCCCCTTTTCTTTAAACTTTGTAAATCCTTTTACAAAGATTCTAAATTGTCATATTTCGTTACCTTGGGCAAAGCCCAAACTCTCACAGTCAGCTTTTTCAGCTTATGCCACAAGAGGCAATTGACGGCTGTTAGTATAACAAATACCAACAGTATCAAAAGTGGATGAACTAAAACATACAAAGTTTGTTTTGCAGAGGGTGAGTATCTTGAAAAGATATCCCACCAATGATGGGCAGTATCAGATTCAATTTGACTAGGCAGTCCAACAAGTTTGTCTCTAGTTATCACTGTTTTAATGACAGATTCTGCTAGTGCCTTATTTCGTTTTCTTAAGTGTTCCCAAAGTTCTTGAGATTAGTTCAGTATCTCGTTTAATTTCTTTAGAGATAAACTTGCATGACTTAAATTTAAGCTCTCATAATGCCAAAACATTGCCACTTGCTCCTCTGTATATGCGTACTATTTTTAAGGCATCCTATGAATGGGGTGGCCACGTTATAGTCGTCAACTATTGATTGATCGTTAGTCACCAAGTGCACATATCTAGCATTAACCTCTACAAACATTTCGAACACATGAGGAGACAGGATCGTCCATTTACAACTATTAACAGAATGTTCTAACAGGCAGGATTCATATAACTGGGATTGTTGTCCACACGAGATGCCATCAGGGGTGGTCTCGCAAAGATCTAAAGCGTATGTTTTATTATTATTCCCAATATACTTCCCTCGGAATTCCGGTAACCAATATTCTAGCTTCTCTTGACTCGAAAAGAGTGTTGGCAGAATTAAAAAGTTACACATTCTTTGTGGGTCGGTTACACTGTAGAATACCAATTTTCCTGCACACCACATATGATAGCACTGCACAAATTGTGAATAGGCTTTTATCCAGTGTTTAGGATGGACCCATTGTCCAAACAGTTTCCTCCACATGAACTCATTATTGCCCATAGAGTAGGACTGCACCTTATTCGTTTGTTCCAATTGCCACATAGTCTGTAGGGTAATTGCTTCCCCAATGCAATCAGATATTGTTGTATATTAATTTCTCCTACTTGGGTGAGATCTCGCCCTTGATACCTAATTTGAAATGGTCTTCCGTACAAAATTTCAAAAGGACTCAGTTTTTTTCTTAGTCCTTGGTTTGAGTCGGAGCCTTAGTAACACAATAGAGAGGGCTTGATCCCACCTTACATTGGTTTCCTGGCAAATCTTACTTAACTGTGTCTTTATGAAGTGATTCATCTTTTCCACTTGCCTGCTCGCTTGCGGGCGGTAAGCTGTGTGCAATTTTCAGTTAATTTCTAAAAATTTACTAACTTGTTGAATTATTTGTGAGACAAAGTGTGGTCCCCTATCAGAGGAGATCACTTCTGGCACTCCAAATCTAGGAATAATTTCTCTCAATAAAATTTTTGTTACCTCTTGGGCTTTATTGGTCCTGCAAGGGAAAGCTTCGGGCCACCTGGAAAAGGTGTCAGTTAATACTAATAGATACCTATATGCCCCTTTTCTAGGGAGTTCCGAAAAATCTACCTGCCAGTTTTGACCTGGAACTTTCCCTTTATCAATACTTCCAAATTTTACACCATTTTCTACTTCTGGATTATTCTTTAAGCGTGTCTCACATCCATCAACCACTGTTTTCACAGTTTGAAACAAACTCCCGGCTACTATTTGCTTCGTAAGGGAATTGTACAAAGCCTCAGTTCCCCAATGGGTCTTGTCATGTTCTGTTTTCACCAGTTTCCATAATATTCTAAAGGCAACTATTATTCTGTTACCTTTTAATTTTGCCCAACCTGATGATTCAACTTCTGCTTTCAAATCTTTCATTAATCTAAGATCCTTTTCATCATCATTGACCAAGTCTGGTAGTGGCAAAGCTCTTTCAGGAATCAAAATTAATACCTCACCTTGTTCCGCCACTCTTTTTGCCTCATAATCTGCCAATTTATTCCCCACTTCCTGAGCAGCGTTACCCTTTTGGTGCCCTTTGCAGCGCATAATTGCAACCGCCGAGGGCAATTGCACTGCGTCCAAAAGTCTTAGGATCATGTCAGCATGCTTAATATGTTTTCCCTGGGCCGTCAAAAGTCCCGGTTCCTTCCAAATAGCTCCATGGGCATGAACTACACCAAAAGCATGCTTTGAATCTGTCCAGATGTTCACTCGTACCCCACCACCCGAGCTCCATCCTTTACAAAACTACTCCTGTCGGTATACCAGCTGTGTTCAGCTTCCTCCAGCGGCTCCTCCTTCAAGTCAGGCCTGCTTGCATACACGGCCTCAATGGTCTCTATGCAGTCATGCACAACAGTTTCCATTTCCTGCTTATCGCTTAGAAAAGAAGCAGGGTTAATGACAGTAGTAGTAAGATGTAGTAATTTATTAGACAGTAGTAGACAGATGTAGTAATTTCCACATCATCTTGTTCCATCAATACTGCTTGATGTTTCAAAAATCTGGATGGCAAGAGCCAACGTCCCCCTTTTCGTTCAGCTACCACTCGAAGGCATCCTGGCCGTCCTTTACTGACTTCATCCAATTGTTTAGAAAAGTAGGCTACTGCTCGTTTATAAGGACCCAGCCTCTGGGCCAGAATTCCCAAAGCCACTCCTTGCCTTTCATACGAAAACAGCCAGAAGGGCTTTGTTATATCAGGCAGGCCCAAAGCTGGAGCCCTCATTAGTTCCAATTTCAATTTTTTAATGCCCTTCTAGCTTCGTCAGTCCATACTAATTGTGTCTGGCTGTTTTCCAGTAGTTCGTATAATAGTTTAACCCTAAGTCCGTAATTATAAGTCCATAACCAGCACCAACCTGTCATTCCCCAAAAACGTTCGAAGCTCTTTTACCGTGGCTGATTCTGGAGTCCTGCAAATAGCTTCTTTTCGGTCTTTTCCGAGCTGTCTCTGTCCCTTAGAAATCACAAATCCCAAGTATGTTACTTCTTTGTTCAGGATCTGGGCTTTCTGTAATGAGACTCGGTAACCACTTAGTCCAAGAAAATTCAACAAACTCACAGTCCATTCTTTACATTCTTCATTCTTTTCTGTGGCTATCAAGATATCATCCACATATTGCAAAAAATTCCCATTTCCCGGAGGTCTTTCCCAGGCCTCTAATTCTTTAGCTGATTGATTTCTAAAGATTGTGGGGCAGTTTTTAAATCCTTGAGGTAGCACTGTCCAGGTTGGTTGGGTTTTTCGTCCTGAATCAGGGTTTTCCCATTCAAAGGCAAATAAATTGCGGCTTTCAGGGACCAAGGTGAGTCAAAAGAATGCATCTTTCAGCTCTAATACGGTGAACCATTCATAGGTTGCCTTTATGTTAAATCCAATTTCTCCATTTCTAAATCTTATTTCGGCATTCAGTTGTTCTAATAAGTCCCTTCCCAGAAGTGGTTTAGGAGCCTCAGGCAGGTAGAGGAATTTATGAAACCCTACGCTTTTCCCAATTTTGAATTTTAATGGTTTCAGAAAGAACTCCTTCTCAACCTGTCCAGTTGCTCCTACAATGTCAACAGTTTGCCTACTCACAGGTAATAAGGTCTGATTCAATACTGAAAACATAGCACGTATATCTATTAAAAATTCCACAGGTTTCTTTTCTTTCCCTAGCTGAACTTTTACCAAGGGCTCCACTAGGGAAGATTGCCCTGGTCCCCGTCAATCATCTTTTACACCTGTTACCGTCACCGGGTTGCCCAACCTTGAGCAATCCCTTCTCCAATGCCCCATTTGCTTGCAGTAAGCACACTGATCTTTCAGGAGGGGTTGATTTCCCCCAGGTGGGGCACTTACACTGCTTCTTGTGGCCCCCCTCCCTCCAACAGTGCTGTTTCCTGATGGGTTCTGAGGGGGTACTGGCCCCCTGCGGTGCGTAAGGCAGCCACTGTAGCATTGGCAATTGTTTTGCTCATTACCCTCTCTTTCTGACTATGCCTATTCCGATACACTTGCCAGGCAGCCTCCAACAATTTCTCTATATCTCTCATATCTGTCCCTTGCACTTTCTGTAACGTTCTCCTGATATCACCCACTGACTGTCCCAAAAACAGGAATATCAACGGATTTTGGGACATCATTTCTTATTCCATAAGCAATCCATTCCCCGTACCGCACTAACAAATTCCGGGCTCCCATCTGATTAGGGTCCCAACCGGGATTAGTAATTGGAACATCGTTATCCACTGTTCCTGGCAGAGTTCCAGCCTGTACCTGGGCTCTAGCCGCTCTCACAACCATCTGCTTCTCTCACTCACTAAGCACCGCATTCAACATTGCATCCACATCCTCCCAATCAGGGTCCTGATTCTTCAACCCCCAACAGCACCAGCACCTCCTTCTCTATCACCTTCTCCTTCTGGTGGAGGCAAGCAATCCTCCAATCTCTCATTCTGTGAACCAATCTTTAAACATCTGTGTCCAATGCTGCAGGCCGAGCAGCATCTTTTTAGCTTCCTATTTTGCTTATTGTTCTCTTTTTCTATCGCCAGGACCATAGGGTCCTGGGGTGCTAAATTGATTCCGCATTCTTTCTGCCATTCAGGGTGATTTCGCAAAGTGAAAAACATGTCTGCATAAACCACTTCATCCCATTTTCCTTCTCGGCGCAGAAATAACATAAGCTGCCACAAAGTGTTGTACTTTAAAGTTCCATTAAAAGGCCATTTTTCTCCATCATCTAGCTCGTATAAAGGCCACCAGTGGTTACAATATTTAATTAAGGTCTTACGATTTACAGTCCCTCCAGGTGGTCCCCCATATCTTTCCAGTGGTCTAAAATGCCAGCCCAAAGGGCTCTTTTTCAACACTCTGCCTTGTTGGTTCCCCATTCTAAATTTATAGGACACAAGGACAGGGGTCGGGGCACGAACACTACACACAACTAACAATTACTATCACGGATAAAATAGCAACTATTAACTCCCGGGTAACAAATGTCGACTCAGGCTGGTGAAAGATTTTCAAATACACGTTTATCAGACATATGCATGCACCACACACACGTATGTAAACTGCAATCAAATACCAATGCAAAACAAATGACCGTACTAACCAAATGATCAATACAAATCATGCAACGTAGTAACCAAGTGATTAATACAAATCATATATGCAATTGTATGCCACAATTCTGCTGCTGCGGAAGAAACTCCCCCTGGCAGTTCCTCGCAATACAGGTATGGCCCTGCCTCCTTCCCTCGGGTCACCTCGCCGGTTTGCTTGCAGGGGGTGTGCGCAGGAACGGGAAGCCCCAGTTCAAGACCTGGTCATCCAGTGACTGCTTGATTTCTTTTCTGTCCTTGCTAAGGGCTGTGGTTCTCATTGACAGGCATGAAGTCTGAAGCCTCCTTCACCCAGGTATGGTTTCAATGTGCTTTTTTGTGCTGAACAGGCCTTTAAAACTGTTTTAAATAGCTATCTTACCAGCCTGTGTTCTGCTGGCACTATACATATGTGTGTATGAGCCCCCCCCACCCCCCCCCACCGAAGACTGAAGTCCGGTTCTGGACCCGTTGGTGCATTTGAAGGATGAGTCATTTTCTTGTTGGTGAAGCGGATCCAGACGTGTATCTTGTGTCACTTCAGTGCACAGATCTCTTGCAGATCTCGGCTACTCGGGTGACATTCTCTGTTGGTGTTGGAATAAGAATTTCAAGTGAGTGGATTGATACCTGCGTGCTGGTGGGTGGGAGTTTTATTTGGGAGATCGCAAGTGGCCTTCAGCTTTAGGATCCAATTTAACCATGACTCCAAATGAGAAATAGAAATGCCTTCCCCTCTGTCCCCCACCTTCTGCCCCCCGCTTGAGCAGCATCAAGGTTTTTGAGTGAATTGGCCTCTCTCTTCCTCATAATCAGAGCGATGCCTGGGGCTCTGCTGGTGGGGTATGTGGGTGTTGAGAGCTCAGCTGTGCCTGTGATGGCTGCTGCTGCTTCTGCGGTTCCTGGCTTTGCACATGAATGAAATCTGAACGCGGTCTCTGTTAACAGCTCTTCTCGATCCATAGGAGAATCAAATGCTGAGACTGAACTAGTTAACCTGAACCCGCTTTTTCTTCCAGGGAAAACGCTGCATGAGATGAAAAGCCTTGTCCTTGAGTAGCCAAAGTATTGGCTGGATGTAACCTCTCTTTGGAGAAAGCTTCACGGGCGTGAGGGGCAAAAAGACAATGCCTCTCAAGAAAACCCATCGCCTCTCAAGAGTAAATCAGAAGAAGAGACAAATATTGCAGCCGAAAGGCAGAAACCAGAACCAGTGAGAGAGACCGTGTCTGAGGAACGTCAGGCGGAAGCTGGAGAGAGGTGTGTGGTACCAGAGAAGAAGCAAACGGGTTCCCGCCTCCCTCTTCCTCGTGTGCAGCCTCTCACTGGCCTTGCCCTTTATTTTCTTCGTACTAAGCAACCCCCAGTGCTTCAGGCCCAGGGGTGGCCGTGGGGCCACCGGTCCTGCAGCAGAGATGCTGGCCTGTGGGGGGGAGCTGCTGGCTCCCAGTGTTGTCCCAGAAGCTGGGTTCTTTACCCGCTGCGCAAGAGGCCGATACACACACAGAGTCGAGATCCTTGTTGATCTCATGTCTGCGCAGCAATGGGTGCTAGGTGGTAACTCCACAAAGCTAGCACCCCTCGGTAAACACACGGTTAAGCATTTCTCCATGCCGAGCAACAGTTATCAGTGCTTTTTACAGCTGAGCTTAGTTACCCTGATTCCCATTGCCTCTTAGATGCCTCGTCATCACTTTAGGTCCCAGCATCCTCTCTTTTTCCTGCTCGTATTCTGTGAGGAATGAGCTTTCGTTGGTAAGGGGTTTCCCTGCCCAAGGTGGGTTTTTTACTGTGTTAATTAGGACAGTTCACTCATTGTTCAAACAATTTTCTCTTTGGTTTTATCAGCGGTTTTGTTGCCTTTGTGCTTACCTTGGTATTTCCTTGCTTGACTGATTCAGGGTGCCATCCTGCTCCTTCTCCCAGGGCCATGTCTTGTTAACTCTTTGAGCAATAGACTTTGTTTCGTTTCTCGCCTCTCTCCAACAAATCCCCCCTTTGAGACTTAGATAAATAATCCCTATTTCACAGAAATCTCACTTAGATCTTTTTAATCTAGAATCTCCATCCGGGGGTGGCGGCGGGGGGGATTCAAGACTTTCCAAAGCCATTTGTCGGTTTCTTCCCATCAACGTACGTTTTGCTGGAATTCTGTTCCACCTTTTATAGAGAGGCTTCCGGGGTCCTTTTTTCTTTCCTGAGTTGTGGTTATCATTAGGGATGAGGCTCGTGACATTACAGCCCGAACAATTATACTCTCGATCCATCCAAAAATGATACAAACTACTACAGACAGTAATATAAACACAATCAGAGTTTGAAGTAAGCTCTGTAACCAACCCGTTAAGGAAAACCCCATCCCGTGAAGTCTTTTATTTAACCACCCACTTTCCGTACTGTTCCTCATTAAAGCAATTGGTGAAACATCCCCCCACTTCAGTTGAGTTTCTCAGCAGAATTTTGAGATGTGCCTCTTAAGAGTCTGGTTCCTTTTATATTCTACTTTCCCTCTAGGCTGTGGCCTCCATGGGGTAGGTACATCCCTCTTAAATTGGAGAAATGCTGACCCTCCCTGGACCACCTCTGAAATGAAATGAGGCTTATTGTCAGAAGATATCCCTTCAGGAATCCCAAATCTAGGGATTATTTCCTTTAATAATGCTTTAACAACCTCTCTAGCCCGATTGGTGTGGCAAGGGAAAGCTTCTGGCCATCCTGGAAACGTATCTCCTAACACTAGTAGATGCTGTCTACATTTTGGTAACTCAGAGAAATCTATCTGCCAGTGTTCCCCAGGGTTTTTTCCTCTTCTCACGTCACCCGCAGGAGGTTTTCTTTGTATTTTGGGATGGTTTACACAACAAGTTGGGCATCTTCTTACCACTGTGTCTGCATTTGTTAGCACCTTTGGTCCTACAGCGTATCTTTTCACACTGCTTATCGTAGCATCTGCTCCCATTTGCGTTTCTCCATGGAAGTTTTTGAGGAGGGCTTCCATCCTTTTGGCTGTGGTGAGAACCTGTTGATTCAGAGATACCCACCATCCTTCTGAAATTTTCGAACACTCTAACATTTCTGCTGATCAGTCTTCTTTTTCAGAATATTGAGGAGGTTTCCTATCAATTTCTCTGCCGGGCATCAAGGCTCCAATTACACATGCACGTAAGGCAGCTTTCGTTGCTGTTAAATCAGCTCTTCTGTTTCCTTCAATTATTTCTCCTTGTCCTTTATTATCACTGCTTCTTGTGTTTAATTGCCTGTAAACTTGTTCAATGGTGGCTGTGCAGTCATGCTGGAAATGTTCTTGTTCCGCAAGGGGAGGCTGTCCCAGGGTCAGTTTTCAAGCTCCCTGGATCAAGAAGGCAGTTGCAGCTACAGCTCATAAGCATGCTGGCCACCCTTTGCTTACTTCGTCCAGTCGCTTTGAGAAACCAGCTACGGGTCTTTCCCAGCTTCCAAGAACTTGGGTCATCACTGCCAAGGCCACGTGCTGCCTTTCACGCACATACGATTGAAAAGGGTTTGTCCTATCAGGCAATCCCAACACTGGGGCATCCATCAGACTTTTCTTGATCGTTTTGAAACTTTTCCGACATTCAGAAGTCCATTCTAGCAATTCTCCTGGTCATTTCACCGCCTCATAGAATGGTTTGGCCATCGATCCGAAGTTAGGAATCCATACTCGACAGAATCCAGCCATCCCCAGAAATCCTCTCCATTGTTTTTTCTTTTATTATTTTGGATCTGTAGTTTTACAGCTTGCTTCTTTTCTCTCTATTCCCAATTCTCTTGATGTTTCAAAGTCCAGGTTTTGAACCTTTTCCTTTGCAACTTGAGCCTTTTTCTGGGAAACTCTGTATCCTGCTAATCCCAAATAATTCAGCAAACTAACCGTGGCTTCCAAGCAGCTTTCTTTAGTGTCAGCTCCTATTAGTATATCATCAACATACTGTAACAGGGTGACGTTGTCATATTTACCTCGCCACTGTTCCAATTCCTTTGCCAGTACGTTACCCAAGAGAGTACCGAGGTACTATCTGTCAATAAGCAGATTTGAGCCTTCCATGCCATCTCTTGAGGGATATGCAGCTGTGCAGAATTCTCAGTTACTTGAGCGTTCCATTTGCAAAGCAAATCTCCTCCGAACGAACGAAGGGGACACTCTGGCATGTCTAGAAACTCATGAGTCAGTTTAGTATCTCCAATTGTACGTTCCATAGGTTGTAAGAATCGCCGCCAAGTTTTTCTTCCCATTGCCCCTACAAGCGACGCTGAGGTTTTACTCAAAGGTCCCTTACAACTCATTATTACGGAATGGGTAGCCCCGCTCTCAATTAAAAAAACTATTGTTTCATTCCCCAGCTTTACTGGAACCAGATGATCAGCTGGACAAAACTTCAACAGATGCCTCCGGTCCCCTTCAGTCTAACCCAATTTCTGCCAGTACCTCAGCAGTCGTTTCCACCCAGCACACCGAGAAGGATTTGGAATCGCTCTCAGAAAGAAGGTAGGACGGACTGCGGGGATTGAGTGCAGGGCTCAGTCAAACAAGCAAACCAACCAGCGGTTGGCTTATGTGGGACTAGCTCCTTGATCCCCACCCTGCTCTCCCTTTTCCATGCTTATCTCTCCCCATCGTCTTCCTCGACTCCTCTCTTTCTCCGCCCTTGTCTTCTCCCAAACAAGGGACCCACCCGCGGTTCTTTTCCCCCCTTGCTCCCTGGTTTGCTACAGCTGTGAAGAGGTTTGGTGTTCCAGGTGCTGTTAGCTAGGTCACCTTGGACTTCCATGGCATTACTGATGGGGTTTCCTGGGTACTGCTGTCCCTGCCAGATTCCCCTCCCCAAAATGACCCCAACTCTTCCTTCAATTACCTGTGAAGTGTGGCCGCCTCTCGCATCAATCCCCCTTAACTACCCATGAAATCTGGCTCTTCCTCATGGCACTGTAAGTCCTGTCAGCTTCTCAGCCTGTTTGCTCTGCTCAGCAATTTCTCTTGCCATGCTCAGGAGTTTCCCACAGTCTGTTCAGGGAGCTAAGGCTTACACCAGGCCCTAATCCTCAGCTTGCGTGCCTTAATGCCTACCCCCAAAGTTGTCTGCATGTCGCATCATTTGTTCCTCTCCTCTTTCTAGCCTCAATGTGCCAGGCTTCTCCGTTCCATGGTGGCCCTGAGCACCCTCCTCTCTGACCAGGCACGGTTTCAGCCCTTTTGAGTGGCTCTTTCCCTTTGTGTCCTACTTGACTGCCTGCAGCCTCCTTTTGCAGGTGCCGGGCATGGAAGTCCTTGCCTCGCACAGGAGGCTGGATTAGACGGAAGCAGGGTTAGCTGTGAAAATTGGCAACCTTCTTTCAAGAACGCAGTCAGCTTCAGCATTGGTGTGTTCAGAGGAGCGTGGGCAGGACAGAGCAGCCCTTTGACACTGCGGCTGCCTTGGGATCAGCAGCCATTGCCCCAGAAGGAAATGGTGGTGGTACACTGCAGCCTGCACCAGATCCTCTTCATCCTGCTGCTCAAGCCTTTTCTCCCCTTAGGAACTGCAAGAGCTGCTGCAGCAGATTAAGGCATTCCTGCAGCTTCTGGAGTGGAAATGGGCAGGGTGTCAACCTGCCCACTCATGTTGGTATTGGCCTTGGCCTCTGGAAGGGGGTTGAGGTGAAGACTGGCTGTAGCGTTGGCGTAGCCGTTGCTGCCGGGCGCATTCCCATCTCTACCAGGATGCAGTCGTGTAAGGGCTGCGTGGAGGTGTAGACTCCGGGCTGTTTTGCTCTCGCGCAGCCTTTCCCCCATCTGGTGACTCCAACGAGCCAGAAGTAGTCTGCATTGTTACCTTTGCAGACGAGAGGACCACTGCTGTCACCCTGCAGCAGAGGAGAGAGGATGAAGGTGTTGTTGGGTGGCCTCTGTCAGCACTCTGGCTGGCTCCTTCTCTCTCAGGGCACCTGCCAGAGCTGTAGTCACTGCACCAAAAGGCTCCGCTCAGGTGCTAGAGGCTACAGACCCTTGTCTGGGAGGGTGTCTTGGGCCTGTAAGGTAGGGCCCTCGCTCATCTCTGCACAGTGACCCTGCATGTGTGGAACCGAGGGCTCATCGCCACCAGTGCGGCAGCTGCCGTAGTGCCCACAGTACTCCCGTTGCCCTCACCGCCCTCGGCCCTGGGGCTGAAGTCACGAGTCGCTGGTTCCAGGTGCTGGGCCCATCTCATGTTGGGGGGCGGCAACACGTAGGGTTCCAAGCAGGCAGGGAGGCAGAAGTGTGGTCGGACACACCTGACAGACACCACCCTCCCCCCACCCCTGAAAGACAGACCCAAAGGCTGGATTAGACATCACTCATGAGACCTCTGTTACTTCATGCTCTGTCTCTGTCTCCTGTAAATAAGTGGGAAGGCAGGATGAGAACCTTGCCCCACAAACGTAGTCTGGACAATAAAAGTTCCTGCACACGAGTTCTTGGATAACAAGAGTTTTAATTGCTGTGCTAAACCTCTGGTAAAGTTCAGGCGGAGCCGGCTCCGGGGAAGGGAGTTAAATTTGTGTAGGAAAGACCCAGGAGGAGCAGTGACCTGGCACACACCTTCACACCCGACTTCCCTGTTGGCAAAGGGGCCTGAATGTGTCCCTTGGGAAGCTCTGCTGCAGTAGCAGGAGTGGATTTGGCCCCGGGGACGGTGCTTTACCTACTGCTTGTATGGGACCACCCGGCTAAACCGGTGGCTTGGGAGCACAAAGGTGAGATGCAGAGAGTTGTGATTCGACTCAGCTTTGTCTCACCTTGACAGATCCTTCTCTATGCAGAGATGACTTGTGGGGAGCTGGGGAAAGGGCTCAGCCCGGGGTTGCCTGAACGCTGCCGAAACCCCAATGGAGCCGTGAATAAGCCCTTAACAAACCAAATGCCCCGAGTACCATTCTGCCACTATTCAGTAGCTGTGTGTGCTAGACATCACTGAATTAGCCCGACCGACTAAGAAACCATCAAGGCACCAGAGAGAAACATTTGTGCATAATCCTGCCCCCACCCCTCAAATCAGGGAATAAAAACGGGAAGGTTTGGGCAGAAAAACGGGGAGTCTTTTTCCAGTGATACAGCCAGCCTGTAGGAGATTCTTTCCCCCTTGTCCAGGACGCTGTACAAGGTAACTTCCCAGGGATTGATCCTTTGCTTTGACTTCCAATTGTCAACCTTCACTTCTCAGAAAAAAATTGGGGTGTTTGAGAGAGACCTTACCAAATTGTCTTTCTCACAGTAACCTGATTAGGAACCATGACAAGGAGATGCATTTTACCACTACACCACATGACTGCAGGTGCTTCACCCCAAGAACAGGGCTTCCTATGTAATGCTGGAAAGACCGAGAAAGCAATTTTCCGACGAGCACAGGAATAAGCCTTCTCATAAAGGCAGAGGGAAATGTGAATACGAAAAGCAAATGATGTATTGACAGAACCTTAGACTTTTCAAATGTACACGCACGTGTTTAACTACGCTTATCACGTAAGGCCTGCTGAGATCAAACCCTTTCCCACAGAGATGCTTCTGTCAATATCCTCCACAAAACCAGTCTGGGACTATGGGAGAAACAGGTGGTGATTTGATTCCCAGAAAGCCAAACTAGACATATGCACAGATACTCAAAGCGAGATTTTTTAGTAGATGGCACCTTTCAAGACACCGGTTAAAATCCAGTCCAAGAAATTAAACATAAGCTTCTTTCACATTATCAGGTAAGATATGCTACCTTATCATTATTTCAGGACAGCAGGATAAGATCAGCCACATAACTGAAAAGCAGGTAGCACAGATATAAACTGCTCGCATGTCAAAACCTGTTTCTCCCCACAGTTAACTGAAGATTGTAACCAAACTGCAAGTTTATGCCACTGCAGGATGGAATTTCTGTATGATGCTGCTGCTGCTAACTTGCTGCATCACCTTTAGTATCTCTAGAGGTGGCAAAGCTGAAAGGACATGACTGCTGAGCTCCTTGCATGTGTCCAGAGGTGACATTCCCAGGGTGCAGTTGCCGATGAACCTTAGTGCCATCCATTCTGCACCATTCTTGATCTACTTAGAACATCTCTGCCTGAAGGAAGCACTTCCCACAGCCTTAAATTCATGCTACCTTCAATGCAAACTAGGAAAAGCATCGCCTGTCATATCAACAGGAGTTTTTAAAACCCAATGAATGAGATTAACCTATTTCAGTGCAAATCACAAAATTCCTTTCAGTTTGAACTCATGAAACTCCCTTATGTGTTAATGTTCTTAAGGCTAAATGATTAGGCTGCTATTTCTTCTGCTGAATCTGTAAGGCGCAATGGAAGTTAGGCTAACCACTTTCACAAAAGGACCCTCTCTTTCCCCCACTCCCTCTTTTACAGCCTGAAAATTCTACTAGGTGAGCCAAATCTCACACGCCTGTTTGACTTCCCTCGCTGCCCGTCACAAAGTTACAGGAATGAAATGTGAAAATAAGCATTAGTGAAAGCGGCAGGGAAAAGTGCTGGTGTCCTTTGCAGAACAGATGGCTAGAAAGTTCACTAAGTCCTCGTTGCCAGATTGCAGCTACCATCCATATGAAATTCATGCTTCAGTTCACATTTTCTTTACAAATGGCTGAAACCTGTTCTATAAACTATGCCAGCAGTGAGCAGATGCAACCAGCGTGACACATGCTGCATAAACTTTGCTGCTTTACAAGTTGATATTATACTGGAATCTTCTGTCTCTCAGTTGCTTTAATCTGCTGGGCAGCTACTGGTGTTTGCACCAAGGACATCAGGAGTCGCCCCGCACCTATATTCAGTTCTGTACTTGTGGGAACAGATCAGACAAGATTTATTGTAGTCACTACGTGGCCAGAGCATTTGCCTGACACCGATGAAGCTAAAAAAGGTCCTGGCAGCTCCCACCAGCAAACCTGCCAAATACTCACCAGATAAATGACCAAGGGACGTCCCCCTGATCCTCTCTATGGATACCACTTGCATTAAGGTAAGAGAGAGGCAGTAGCTGATGTCAAAAAGTGTGGGTGGGAAGAAACAGGTAAAGAAGCCAAAGCAATAGGAAAAAAAAAAAGAAAGAGAGGTAGAGGTTGAGGCCTGAAGTACGGAACTTTTTTCCACCTTCAGCTGCGACCCTTGTACGTGCCATTCCATACAGTGACCTTCTTCTTGCAGTCTTCTGCTGCAAAGATTACCATTTGTTGGCTCCATTGGTTGTACCAGCCTTACACTGCATTTCCTGAACCCTCAACAGTGGTCCACAGCACATGAGACCAGTACCACCAGCAACACAATTAAATCACAGAAGGGCTGGTGCAAAACCCCAGTAAATTCTTGCTCAGTAAATTGCCCAGCTCATGGGTAAACTTTGCATCTTGAGAGACATCCTGGAAATAAAAGAAATTCACCTCTCCATAAAGATGACAACAAAGCCATGGGTTCCATGGGCCATCCACATTGACTTTCTGCTTCCACCCAAACTCCATCGGGTTCTTTAGGAATGTGTACTGATCAGCCTCCAAAACAATACTTCGCTTGCTGTTCTATCCATAGTCCCAACTGCATTATGCCTAGCCTAATTCTGCTACAATTTTGGGCTTTATCCTAGCATAAGGGCTTTAACCCCTTCAGACATTCACTTTATGATGACTCCCATATTTCCTTGGCAACCCCAGCCTGAATGGCTGAATTTCAGTGCTTGTTTCCCTTTTAAGCCAATCCTATGTCCACCTACTAGGCTCCTAAGTTGTTTTTTCCTTCCAAATTATACACTCCAAATTCTTCTCTTTTTTTGGTGGGTTTGCTCTGTATTTCTAAGACCAAACAGCAGCAGCAACAGCAGTGAGATAATTTCTCATTCCTTCTATCTTATGTTGTATCCAGAAGAACAGTGGACACAAAAATTGAAGAGAAAATAATTTAAGCTGGAGGGCAGATAATTTTTTTTGGCAAATGAATTGTCATACTTTAGGGACCAAACAGGTCTCTTCTTAACATCTTCAAGTTCAGATTTTGCAAAGCCTTATAACTTAGCCAGGTTCTTGCAGATTTTCACTGAAATGGCAAATGTCAGGCACAGGGTAACTCACTGAATAAATTAAGACTCTGATCTAAAGAAGTGAGGTGAGATAAGATTTCACAGAGAAACAAATAATTGGGTATTTTCAATAAGAACCAAGCAATACATTGCCCTGATTTCTCATTCTTGGAAGAGGCTAATTCAGTGAAACTGACATAAAGAAGAAAAATTCACCAAAGGGGCAACATACACTCTGAGTGAAGTGGAAGGCTAAACAAGACACTTCTCTTGGAGCATTTCAGCCAAAGTTATTGTATTTTATCAAGACAAAAACAACTAAAAGAAAATTTCGCTATGAGAACTGTCCCTTTACTACATATAGAATCTGTTTATAGGATACTATAAATCTGAGCAACGAGAAATAAGTTTTGAAAGTGCTATATTTTAATTACTATCAGACTTTGCTATAAATATGAGGCAAAATATTTCACATCTTTAACAGAGGGACAAAAAATGTTTCTGTGGCAATCTGAATGGAATAAAAAGAAGAATGTGTGAAGTGAGAGTAAATTAAAATGCACCAACAAAACTTAAAAACAAAGATTGAAGAGAAATTTTGAATGTAGAAGCTTCCCGAAAGATAAACAAGTTCCTTTAGAAATGTCACAGGAAAATACGTGATTGTGTAATGATCTCAGATGGCTTCTGTTTTACATTCACAGCACAGTCCTGTCCAGCTTACATATATTCATCCATTTTGAATAACGATTTTAGACGTATTTAAGCAAGTCTAATACTTAAAATAAGAAGGTTAAAGAAGCCTGACTTTAAGTACAATCTTCATGCAAATTATTTTATTTTCATTGTAATGGGACAGTTAGTTTTATTTAAAGTGTTCTGTGGCTTACTCAAGCGTGTAATTAAGTAAAGGGCACCTGAAAGCAGACACCTAAAGACCAGAAAGATGTAAGCAGAGCCCTCTAAATGGGACTTCTTTTTTTGAGAACAAGGTAGTTAACTCATCTGGAGTTAGAGAATCTATTTTTGTGCTTCCATGTGTTTTGCGTGATGTAATTTCTAGTACTTCACGTCTGTATTTTGCATTCTTTTTGTGCCTTATAGAAACTGCATGGTATTTACAGAACAAAAGCTTTGTGTCTCATTGTAAAAAGTTTGCGGAAAGGAAGAAATCTTTTTTCTTAATGAAAAAAAAAAAAAAGAGAGAAGAACAGCTACCTGAAGATGACAATAAGAAAAAAAACAACCCTGACTTGTGAATAAAGTTAGATACATGATGAATTTAATTACCAAACTTTGTCTAGTTTAATGGCAAAATGGGTGAGAAAACTTAGGAATAACTATGAAGTTGCATGCTAGAGCAAGTAGCCAAGGCAAGAAAATGGAGAATTTTCTGAAATAACAGAATCATGATAGTATAGCAAGGGTGTGAGCTGTTGAAAAAAATAGTAAAGAAAGAAAAGGCATGGAT
The DNA here is from genome assembly GCF_030936135.1 of Gavia stellata. Lineage (NCBI taxonomy): Eukaryota > Metazoa > Chordata > Aves > Gaviiformes > Gaviidae > Gavia > Gavia stellata. Next base: position 326,840 of record NW_026776334.1, on the reverse strand, counting down.
TAGCCATGTACGCGAGTGTTATTAACACTATTTCTGCTATGAGAAAAGGTCGACAGTAAAATTCATTTGGGTCAAAACCAGTTTAAGAGAATAAGATTATATAAACTGGTATAATGCTGGAGATTTCACCATAAAGTCAAAGGGATAGCTTAGATATGGTCAGATTTGTATCTGTTAACAAAAAAAAAAAAAAGTTAGAGAGGTAAATGCTACTGAAACTTATAATGAAAGTCTTGGCATTCTTAGCTATCAATCAGAAACCAAATTATAGCAATAACTGTATTCCAGATATTACTGAATGAGATGATAGCCACAATTGTCATGGAATTAACCTTAAAGGGTTTATTAACTTATTTTAGGAAGTACTGACAATTTTCGATGAGGTGGTTGTAGACTTTTTGGAAGAGCTAGTCACAGAGAAAAGTTTTGGACTGACTAGTGATTAGCTGATTGTGTTCAAATGGAGTCTCTAAAGCTTGGAGCTCAAAAACCAAGAAGCATTGGTCAAGAAAGAGAGTTCATTAATCAGTTTAATAGACTGAAGAGGTAGGGATTCAAATGTTGAGGCTTTCTGGACCTCTTTTTCTATAAAATCAAAGATATTATACCTATCTGTACCTGAAGCAATCATAACAAACTTGGTTGGAGTGCTACATATCCAGCTGAATGAACAAACATCACAAAAAGGATATTAGAGTTAGCAAAGAGTCTACAAATATGATAAAAAAGTGATAGCTCTCAAATGACACTAGACACTTGTATATTGTAATGGTATTCTTCTCTACCCAGTTGTAACTGCACTGCAGCCATACTTCCTATTTCCACTTTACTTTTCAATTTGGATAGCTGAGGAATCTTTTGTTATTGTGTATATGCCCTAGCGCTAATAAAAAGATATAAATCTGTGATAAATCTTGCTGCTAATATTTAGAAAGCATGTGCATGTTCTCCCGACAGACCTGTTTGCAGAAGAGGACTACAAGAACGATTAAGGGAATGATGGGACTATCTTATGAGAGGAGTTGGAAGGAGCTTGCGATGTTCAGTCTGCAGAGGGGGATAACTGCTGCCTTTACCACCCAATGAACAAAGAGGGAGCTGGGAAGAAAATAAGCACTAGGGAGAGACAATTTCATTACAAAATGTGAAGATAAGGAAGAGTGGAGGTGGATAGGTAGTTAAGTTAATGAGAAGCATATAACTCATAATGAAATACATAGGCTTAAGGCTATTAAAATCAAGCCTAATTCTGTTGCTGTGTTCAATGTAGGCAGAATGTAGCTTTCATCTGAGACACTTTCTCATGAACATAAATAGACAGAAATTTTCCTTAAGAAAATTAAACCTGCTTCACTTGTGGTGATTTTGGTTCTTCTCTGATTGTAATACAGAGACAGAAACTTTCTTAATATCGATAATTTTAGGAGATTAGTCTGTGTATTGCCTTTGTCTAAGCCTTCTTTAAGTATCCCTTAAAACATCAATAATTTTGTGGTTCAAAATACTGGTTCTGTTTTGTTTAATATTTCAAGCCTTCCTCTGTCCTTCCGCTGTCATTAATATTCACACTTCTAAGAATGGAAGTAAGAATAAAACTATCAGAAATTTAAAACAGATAATGTCAGCAGAAGGTATCTTGTAGATAAGTTTAGGTTCCCATGCTGAAATGTTAACCGCAGTGAGATCACAGAGATTCAGGACAAGAGGAAATGACTTCAAGTTGCACCAGGGGAGGTTCAGGCTGGATATTAGGATAAATTTCTTTACTGAGAGAGTGCTGAAACACTGGAATAAGCTGCCCAGGGAAGTGGTGGAGTCACCCTCACTGGAGGTGTTCAAGGAACGTGTGGACGTGGCACTGCAGGACATGGTTTAATGGGCATGGTGGTGTTAGCCGATGATCTTACAGGTCTTTTACAACCATAGTGATTCTGCGATTCTGTGATTCTGTCATCACTGACCAAACCCAGAGAAATCTCTTGCATTTTCCCATAGTGTCTGTTGAACTGAAATGATAAATTCCTCAGGGCAATGGGCTTTTATTTTATATTAAATGTATACAAATTTACTCTTTCAGCAGTAGGGAGTAACAGTGTGTGAAAGAAGTAAATATAATAATATGCTCAGGGGTTTAGTTAATAAAATGGTCACATTCCAGAGCACTTAAGCCAGAATTTACAAAGTTAAACAGTTTAGTGATTTTATTTAATCCCCGTGACACTAACACAGAGGTCAAAGGGACTGTTATTTTCAGGGAACAGCCATGTTAGTAGAAAAGCAGGCTAGAGAAGTGTCCAGTAAGAAAAGTGACAATACAAAAAAAATAAAACTAGAGCCAGAAAAACACTACAGTAAAAAAGGGAAATTAATTTTGAGCGAAAAGGAACAGAAGGAAAAGAGGTAGTCCCGATACCTAAGATGAAATATTCACTGGCAGTCATTCTTACAGTCCAGTCCCTACAGATAAGTGCTTATGTGTACAAGAATACAATGTCGGAGGGCAGGATAGGAGTCCTCCACAGGAGCCACCCCACTAGCATGGCTCCTGTGCCACACTGAGATCCCTCGGCACAAAGCCTGTGGGAGAACCACAGTGGAAACAGGGCAGCATTATCCAGTGCAAATTGATTGGAGTCGGCAGGCCACTTTACTGCACCGTTTGGTATACACTGCGCATGTTTATAAATAAACATATGCCATAAAACAGTGCCAAATCGGTTGCCTGCAGGTGAAGTGTAATTTGTATGCTGATGTAGTAGAGGAACTGTAGAAGGAAAATCAGCCAAAGCCATAAACCCTTCTTTACCCTGTTTGTATGCAGTGAGCACAGCAATCAGTTACATGCTTAGGAGTTGGCGAGCCACATCGAGAGGGCTTCAAACTAGATTCGAAGGGGAACGGGGATGAAACCAGGCTGCCTAGAGATGAGCCTAGGGGTGGCATGACGATGTTGGGGGCGAAATCAATAGCCCAGCTCAAGTGCATCTACTCCAATGCACGCAGCATGGGCAGCAAACAGGAGGAGCTGGAAGCCATTGTGCAGCAGGACAGCTATGATGTAGTCACCATCACAGAAACACGGTGGGATGACTCGCATGACTGGAGTGCTGCAAAGGATGGCTATAAGCTCTTCAGGAGGGTTAGGCAAGTAAGGAGAGGCGGTGGGGTGTCTGTGTATGTTAGGGAGTGTTCTGATTGTATAGAGCTCGATGATTGTGATGACAAGGTCGGGTGCTTACAGGTAAGGATGAGGGGGAAGGCAAACAAGGCAGATATCCTGCTGGGTTTCTGTTATAGACCACCCAACCAGGATGAAGAGGCGGACAAGGCGTTCTACAAGACCCTGGCAGAAGTCTCGCAATCACAAGCCCTTGTACTTATGGGGTACTTCAACTTACCGGACGTCTGCTGGAAGTATAACACAGCAGAGGAAACAGTCCTGGAGCTTCCTGGAGTGTGTGGAAGAAAACCTCCTGACACAGCTGGTAAGCGAGCCTACCAGGGGAGGTGCCCTGCTTGATCTGCTGTTTATGAACTGAGAAGGACTGGTGGGAGAAGTGGTGGTCGGAGACCATCTTCAGCTTAGCAATCATGAAATGATAGAGTCCTCAATTCTTGGTGAAGTAAGGAGAGGGGTCAGCAAAACCATTACGATGGACTTCCAGAGGGCACACTTCGGCCTGTTCAGGACACTGGTTGAGAGGGTCCCTTGGGAGACGCTCCTGAAGGGCAAAGGGGTCCAGAAAGGCTGGACCTTCTTCAAGAAGAAATCTTGAAGGTGAAGGAGCAGCAGGCCCCATGTGCCGTAAGAGGAGCCAGCGGGGAAGACGACCGGCCTGGCTGAACAAGGAGCTTTTGCTGGGACTCAGGAAAAAAAGTTTATCACCTTTGGAAGAAGGGGCAAGCAACTGAAGAAGAGTACAAGGATCTCATTAGGTCATGCAGAGAGGGAATTAGAAAGGCGAAAGCCCAGCTAGAGCTCAATCTGGCCACAGTCGTAAGGGATAACAAAAAATGGTTCTATAAATACATTAGCAACAAGAAGAGAGCCAAGGAGAAGCCCCATCCTTTACCGGATGTGGGAGGGAACATCGTCACCAAGGATGAGGAAAAGGCTGAGGTACTTAATGTCTTCTTTGCCTCAGTCTTTAATAGCCACACCAGTTATCCTCAGGGTATTCAGCTCCCTGAGCTGGAAGACAAGGATGGAGAGCAAAATAAACTCCCCATGATCCAGGAGGAAGGAGTTAGCAACCTGCTATGCCACCCGGACACTCAGAAGTCTATGGGGCCTGATGGCATCCACCCAAGGGTGCTGAGGGAGCTGGCAGAGGAGCTTGCCAAGCCACTGTCCATCATTTATCAGCAGTTCTGGTTAACAGGGGAGGTCCCAGACGACTGGAGGCTTGCCAATGTGATGCCCATCTACAGGAAGGGCCAGAAGGAAGATCTGGATAACTACAGGCCTGTCAGCCTGACCTCGGTGCCAGGGAAGATTATGGAGAGGTTCATCCTGAGGGCGCTCACGGGACACGTGCAGGATAACCAAGGGATCAGGCCCAGCCAGCACGGGTTCATGAAAGGCAGGTCCTGCTTGACCAACCTGATCTCCTTCTGTGACCAGGTGACCTGCCTAGTGGATGAAGGAAAAGCTGTGGATGTTGTCTACCTTGACTTTAGCAAAGCCTCTGACACTGTCGCCTATAGTATTCTCCTGGAGAAGCTGGCGACTCGTGGCTCAGACAGGTGCACTCTTTGCTAGGTAAAAAACTGGCTGGACGGCCGAGCCCAGAGAGTCGTGGTGAATGGAGCAAAATTCTGTTGGCAGCCAGTCACAAGCGGAGTCCCCCAGGGCTCATTTTTGGGGCCGGTCTTGTTTAATATCTTTATCGATGACCTAGATGAGGGGATTGGGTGCACCCTCAGCAAGTTTGCAGACGACACCAAGTTCGGCAGGAGTGTTGATCTGCTTGAGGGTCGGAAGGCTCTGCAGAGGGATCTGGACAGGCTGGATCGATGGGCTGAGGCCAATTGGATGACATTCAACAAGGCCAAGTGCCAGGTTCTACACTTCGGCCACAACAACCCCAGGCAACGCTACAGGCTTGGGGACGAGTGGCTGGAAAGCTCCCCCGCAGAATAGGACCTGGGGGTGTTGATTGACAGCCAGCTGAAAATGAGCCAGCAGTGTGTCCAGGTGGCCAAGAAGGCCAACAGCATCCTGGCCTGTATCAGAAACAGTGTGGCCAGCAGGAGCAGGGAGGTGATCGTGCCCCTGTACTTGGCTCTGGTGAGGCCGCACCTCAAATACTGTGTTCAGTTTTGGGCCCCTCACTACAAGAAGGACACTGAGGTGCTGGAGTGTGTCCCGAGAAGGGCGACAAAGCTGGTGAGGGGTCTGGAGCACAAGTCTGATGAGGAGCGGCTGAGGGAACTGGGGTTGTTTAGCCTGGAGAAGAGGAGGCTGAGGGGAGACCTCATCGCTCTCTACAACTACCTGAAAGGGGGTTGCAGAGAGGTGGGTGTTGGTCTTTTGTCCCAAGTGACTAGCGACAGGACAAGAGAAAATGGCCTCAAGTTGTGCCAGGGGAGGTTCAGGCTGGATATTAGGAAAAATTTCTTTACTGAGAGAGTGGTGAAGCATTGGAACAGGCTGCCCAGGGACGCGGTGGAGTCACCATCCCTGGAGGTGTTCAAGGAACGTGTGGACGTGGCACTGCAGGACATGGTTTAGCGGGCATGGTGGTTTTGGGTTGATGGTTGGACTTGATGATCTTCTAGGTCTTTTGCAACCTTAGTGGTTCTGTGATCTATCTGAGTTATCTTAGACCACCTGTAGTCCCAGGTAGATTATACCATCAAATAACCTGAAAAAAAACAAAACTGAAGCTTAAGGGTGGTTGAATAGATGAAGAAAATATGTAGAATCAGTAATACAGAACTGAGAAGAAACAGTAAAATGAAGAAATTTGGTAAATTTTTCCTCATACCACCAGTAGTAACTGTAGTATAACCTCCAGTAATACTGAGTCAAATTATATTTTACAGATAACCTGTGGATAGTATGCCTGAAAACATTATAGCAACGTATTAATGACTTAACAGTGGAAAATGTTATAAGATCCTTAAAAGCTAACTTAGTTTGTCTTTTGAAACATTGTATTTTAGATGAATAGCTATTGTCCTGCAGCAATATTTTTTTTCTTGCCTCGAATCATAATACAATATATATGATCCACAAATTACAGCTGTATTGTGGAGTCTTACTCAGGTAACCTGATTTACCTCAGAAATTTTCCTCACCCTGAACACTGACATACATCCAAGTCTGTAGAGCTATTTTGGCTGAAATCTAATTTGCAACGTTGTAAATAATGAGAAAGATACAACTGAAGTGTGTGGCTTGGTTTATCTCTGTAATCAATAAAAAAGTGAGGAGGTAAGCAGTTTCTGAAGAGCTTATCCAGTCTTCTGTCCAAGGCCTTTTTCAGTTGGAGGGCATGGGGAAAAGGCATGGGGTTTTATATCAGAAATTCCAAATTAATACAATTTTAGAGGTTGTTATTGTTGGTTGGTTGTGGTGGGGTGTTTGGTTTTTTTTTTGGTTTGGTTTGGGTTTTGTTTGGTTGGATCGTTGGTTGGTTTTTTTGAGTACACTTGAATTCTGGCAAACAGAATACTTTGAGCATGGGGGAAAACGCTATCCTACGATGGCTGAGGAAGTTCCTGCAGTACAAACAATTGGAGGCAAGGGGAAATGTCATACTTGTTTTCTTGGACATCCCTGGGTGTTCAAGTTATCCATAAAGCTTTGCTTCTATGCATCTCCAAAACTGTCTTTAATTGCATGGTCTGTTTTCTGCCTAAACTGGAACAAAATCTTTTGGAACTATCTGTAAGGAGTTTACTTAATATTACATTATACTGAAGTCTCTATAGTGATGCCTTAAAAACTCCAAATAAGCTCTGCTAACCTCTTTCTTTATAACAGAAGTTGCCACAGATGGAGGAGATGTTACTGATGTCACCTCTTTATGTAACATTACAGTGTTTAGACTTTTTAATCAGGCAGATTTACTGATCTCTGCTTGAGAGTCAAACAACTCACATTTACAGACCTGAAAAGGGTTAACTATTCACCCTTGCAGACCCTGAGCACTTCAAGATTGCAGCATACTTTTGTAATAGACTAGCATATGAATTCTTGGTTGAGACAAGATTTCAGGAATGTCCCTGTGTTTTGCTTTCCTATTTGGCAAAACTGCAACCAGAATGCAGCTTTTTTTTCCCTTTTTTTCCATTTCTGTTTTCACCTCCATCATTTCCCCTCCACACTTGTACTCAAAGATTTTGATTTCCACAGGAGCCTAAAAACTAGATATTGTAACAGTCATTGTCAATTGGTTTGGGTTTTTTATTATTATTTTATTTTCACTCTCTTTTTGTGGTTATTCATCAGAAAATCACAGTAAACTCGCACAACTTGAATGGGGTCTTCAAAAAGTTCGGGTGAAAGCAGATATGCCCAAAAGAGAATGTCTTTGACATTTACATTGATCTTTCAATTACAATTCCCAACACCTAGATACAAAATTTTGGCACCAAAAAAAAAAAAAGTATGTTTGTTTGCATTGCTTGCTCTTGGAACGATTTCCTTAGGGCAGTAATGAGTAATCAAAACAAAGCCTCATAAAGGAGGTAAGGTAAGAATCTCACCTGGATTGCAAACAACTTCTTTCATGGTTTCACTGTAATAGTACTTAGCTGTGTTAGAGCTTTACAGAATACACTTACTGGCACTTTGTGGGATACAGTATTCTGACATGTGTTTGCATTCACTGTATTTTTATTGTGAATGGAAATATTTTGTACTATCCAAAGCTTCATAGCAAATGAACCCCTCCTCCTTCTAAAACACGGAATGTGAGAGCGACTGAATAAACCACGGGAGGAAGTTGTTAAAATAAGGTGTCTGTCGGTGCAAAAAACCCAACACTCTCTGGAGCAGTGACAAGGAATAAAGCTGAGCTCTTTGTTACAAGACAAACGTAGAAAGCATTTTTAAGCATCTGAATTCATTTATCAGCTTGTTTTTCTAATATTTTCCATGAGTTTTTATTGCAGAGGGAGCAATAAACCACAAGACTGCTAATCAAAGTAGGACTTGATAGGATGAACTTTAACAATTCCAAAAGAATCCGGAAAGACCCTGTATAAATATACACACACGTAAGTAAAAACAAGGGCTGTTCTCAGAGTGTATTTCTCTTAAGTGGCATACTCCGAGGAATAGATGGCATCCATGTATATTTTCTCCATTTTATATCTTTTTCTTCCTTACCAGAGAGAAAAATACTCTGTAACAGTGTTGATTTTTATCCTTAAAGAGATGTTCAGACAATGGAAATTTAGGTTTTAAATAATTTATCAACTTCTCTTTCTGCAGAAAGATTCAGTTACAGTTTATCCAAGTAGAATTAAAGCAAGATCAAATGATGAAAATTTCTTACAGAATGGAAATTTTGCTTTCCCAGAACTGTTGCTATGAAAAATTGCACACTTTTTTTTTTCCAGCTGATCACAGCTCCAGGCAAGAGAAAGGACAAAGGCTGAGATTGATTTTTAATGATGACTTTTTAATTTTATTGCCACCTTAAGATGTATTTTTATTTATATTTTTATATGTATATATATAAAAAATATAAAGTTAATGCACAAATTAGTTTCTCATGTAGATAAGGTTTCCTTAGACTACAAGATTAGTATACACTGAATGAATGCTAGAATGGTAGCTACAGCTGGCTTTTTAAAAACAGAAGTATTGTTACTAATAATTTGAAAGCTGGATAATTTTAGACTACTCAGCCAGTATTTCCATCAGTTTGATGTATGAGAGCAAATGGAAACACATTGGTCATACTGCTCCTTGTCACAAATTTTGAATTAAGAAAAGCTAAACAATTAATGCCAAAGCAATTAATTTTATTTCTTTAAGTTCCGATTTAAAAATAAATGATTTCATCTAAAAAATCAGACTGTTGTTGAAGTTACCAATATAACCAAAATCAATGTCCAGGATTTGACTTACAATTATAAACGTATTTTGTACATGCAGTCTAGAAAATTTTCACCTGTTGTTAGATGCAAAGTAAGGCTTCAAACCAGTACACACTTTCACATCTGAATACTACTACAACTACTGCAACTGCTAGTGCACTTTATGTTTCACTGTAGCTAGAGCATATTAAATACTAAGACAATACAGGGGTTTTTTTAATATTTGGTCTTTATTCTGAAGGAAATTATCGAGACTGAAAAATAGAGGGAACAGCTTCAAATAAACACTGTTGAAATAAGAAAATCAAGTTACAACGATGAAGTGAAAGGACAACAAAAAGCCCAGGCAAAAGTAAAGTACCAATTGAAGGAAAGGGGTTTTTCTGTTTCCTTAAAAAAAAAAGCAAAACACCCCAAACAAAAAACCTAAACAAGACAAAAAACCCCAAAAACGAAACAACAGACAGACATAGTTTGAAAATTTGTGCATTTTGTAACTTAAAATTCAAAAGTTATTGAAGACAACTTCAGGAGATCTGTTTTCCGAACCCATCTGGGAAAGGTTACATTTACAGGGAGTGAAGATTTACCATTTCCATAGGAACCTGGCAAGCTGGAGTATGAGAATCTAACAAACAGAGGTGGTTTAGGAGCATCAACTATGAGAAATTATTTTTTCAATGCAAAAGAATTACCTAATGTGAGAATTCTAATGACTGAAGAAAATATCTCTAAATTTCCAACTGGCCCATAAGGGCTTTTTATGGTGATCTTTTGATAAACTTTTATGATAATCCTTTAGAAATTGTTTTGTGTACTAATAAATCCTGAAATGCAAGAAAGGTTGCTAATTTCAGTTCTAATACAGTCACTGAATATAGGAGGGTGCTAACATTCAAAAAGAAAATATTACTTCCAGAAGGTATCACACATGGAAGCCACCTGTTGCGGGGGGGGTTAATGTTTTTTTTTGTCTACCATTTTTCTAGGTATGAGAAAAGATACAGTTTCAGGGTTAGGCGTTTTATCCCTGACGCTGAAAAGTGACCAACAGTGGGACCATCTTCCCCACGTGATGGGCGATTTGTTGCTACCTTTGCCTAGTCGCATATTTTGACAAAGGAGGACGCTGAATCTCTTTTGTCTCCCGAGGGGATTTGAGCTGGTCAGTAAAGAAAAAATGTGAATCATCTTGAATTTTGGGGGGGGTTGGAAGGAAGGGTTGGGCAGTGGGTTGAAATTGAAAAGATGTGTATAAAAGAACTGAAAAGAAGAGCTTAAAAGGATCATTTTCAGTATTTCCTATTTTAAAAGAGGACTGAGACGACAGGGATAACATCTTTTAGAGTTTGCTAGTGGCTGTGGTTTAGGCCCTGCTTTGTCAGCTCATATTAAATACAGCATTTCTCATTCAAATACTGTTTGTATGAAAAAGGTCTAATATTTTAGTATGTACTGCCTCACTTGTAAGGGGGAGAAGAGTCTGCCGTATGTATCTAGAAGCAACCAGCGTTTCCCTCCCCCCTGTAATTAATACAGCTCGAGTCCCGGAGCTTATTCTATAATGTACTGACATGAGCTAACATAGAAGCCTCTACAGTTCAGAGTAGCCAATTGCACCTGCTGACTGTCTGCTGGCAGCCATGGTATCTACAGGCTTTGCTGGTTGTTCTCACAGCAATCTCAGAGCTTAAATAAGCTCAGACACTGGCTCAGCTAGTTCAGAATTCATACTGCTCTGGCTTTTGCAGAGGGATCAGCCTGCCACTCATTAGGGACTGAAGTGCAAGTCTGTGGAGCCCAGAGGGCTTTGTGCTATGCCAAGTAGCCTTCACAGGAACAGGAGGGATATATTTTTCTTAGGCTCATGCAGATGTTTCAGCAAAATTTAGCAAAATTCCAGAGCTTCTATTAATGCATCTGTTTTTCATCTAGATTTGGTTTTATGCTGTGTCTGATTATTTTGTGAAAAATGTCTGCAAACAATGTATGCTGAAGTTAAAAGATACTGCTTCTTTCTTTATGCTGTGGGTCTAATTTCATTTGAGAAAGCAAAAGAAATAAAGTCAAAGCATTCCAATCTATTATGAATCACTGAATTTGCACGGGCAAACATAGTCGGCCAAGCACTCCCTGTTATGTCCCTGTCTTGTTTCCTGTGTTTGTAACTTGAAAAAGACACCTTTGGGAGGAAGATGACTCTATCCTCAGTCACAATTAAAGTGTGAAAATTACTTGTTTTTTAAATCTGATGGAAAAGCAGTTGGGTTTGAGTTTTTAAAAGGATTTGAATTATTGAATATTAATAGATGCACAGTTTGAGCCAAGAATTCCCCTTCACTACAAGGAATTAACATCCAAAGGAACAAATCTATCGTGAAAAAATAAGACAAATTATCTGTGGCAAGTTACCCTTAGTTCTAAACACTGCCCCATACAAAGAAAGCTGACATATTTCCAGGTAGCAGGTGCACTCTATACTACTCTGCAATCTGTTTCTACTGGATAGCCTTTGCAGAAATGTGATTGAGAAGCATTAGTGCTTCTTCCATAGCTTCATCTTTCTGCCTAAAGGACTTTCAGTCAAGTGTTGGCTGTGATTGTTTAGTTATGTCACTTCTGAAGAAAAGGATCTGTCTCTTTCTGAACTGCAGTTTTCTCTTACCTCTACTAACTGTTAAGATTAAAGGTGTCTTAACTGGGGCCCTTTTTTTTTTTCTTAGGTCTCAAAAGGTTCGCTTGTTCAACTACCTGAACTGTATACAGACTTCATTACATAATGATAAATATCTACCCTGAGAACCACAAGAAATAAATGAACACAATTTATTTTTCCCGAGTTTTATTTGCCCTAAACACAGTTTTTGAAAAAGCACTTTTTGAGCATTATTTTTTGTCTAAAAAGGTAAAATTATTCAGAGGGTCGTATTTTGCGCCTCAAAAGTCTATCCAAGCTCCATGATTTTGAGCTCTTTTTCCAAAGAAACTACAATCAATTGACTTTGTGGAATGTCCTTGAGTATAATTCAGTTAATGTTTACTATGCTATATTAACTGAAATGTAGAACAATAACGTGACTTTCCAGTGGGATAGCTAAATATTGAGATAGAAAAGTTCAAAGCATACTAGCTTTCTGCATCATAAATATAACATTGCTCCAATGTTATATTTTTTTTATTTTCTACCTTCTGCAAGTTTCCCCACTTCTCACATTCTACCAAAATTTTATCCAGTCCTGAGATGTTAGGTGTTTTAATTAAAAACTGTTGCCTCTGTAATCAGATAAGTATGTTAGAGCTTCAGTATCTCTTTAGAGAGTGAGAGCAAGGTTATGGATAATTAAGCTTAAAAATCAGAAGACAACAAAATGTTTTCCTGTTTTGTAAAATTTTGTAAAACATAGCTTTCTTGGCCTTGTTGATCGACATGACATGAGTAGATCTACCCAACATAACAATGCATTTTCTTTATTACTTCACATGATTACTTGAACTTTCTAAATGCCTCTTGGGGTTGGGGACAGCATGCATTGCACCACATCGTGCCTGTCACAGTAATGCTACGTAGACTTCGAGTAATGTTTCTTCATTCAAAGTGCAAAAGTAAAACCTACATGTGATCATGTGTAAGCAACTTTCCTCCAAATCAAATCTTGTGGAGCAGGTAAACCTTGATTATCATAATCTGTCACTCATTCTGCTTCCCATAATATTACACTTTCATTTCGCACAGTCTTTGGAGATAGTGGAGTCCCTCCCCACCAGAACCTTAAAATCCTCATAAAATATCAACGAGTCTTATTTCCCTACTCTGCTAAGCACATGCTAGTATCAAGCCCAGCACCGCAACACACTGGAAGAGGAATTATACTGCACCTACATGTTGAGATCCTCTCTGGCATTAGAGCTTTCACGGATTCCACAACAGCTGAAAATTATGTGATTTTTCTGTAGGGGAAACACACAGAGTAATGGACAGGGCAGAAGAATGACTTATGTGTGGGGGAAAAAAAATCTTTGGGGGAGAAGAAAAGAGGAAATATCTGAGGAATTAATAACTTTACAATTACATCCTTTTTAGTTGGAAAAATTATCCTGAAAGGCAAATCCATGAAAGTAAAAGAAATGCTAAAGGTGGATAAAGGTCAGTGCATTCTCATTGTTCTCATTGTTGGAGGTGACAGCCTCCAAATGATGGAGGAGCCATCATTTGATGAGTAATACATTCTGCATCCTTCCACATCCTGACTCTAAAATAAAGACATACTTAAACATAGACACACTTATGTACTGAAGTGTAAGACTTTGTAATGCACACTTGATCCTTCATCTCTAAGATGATATTGAACTTCAAGAACCAGTACTTAGATCTAGTACTAATAAATACAGTGATCCTGAAAGCATCGTACCTTACCTGCACAGAATAATAACAAGATAATAACATTTCCAAGAAAATATTAATAGCTTCCTATGATTTAACTCCTTAAACTAAAAAGGCCAGCGCTTCCCACTGTTAATACAAGATAAAAGGAGAGTTGACTTTTATCACTGCTTTCCACCAAAGGCTTCTCTGAAAAGCAACCGTCTTCCAGTTCACTTGTTTCACTAGATTTAGACACAACTATATAATCTAGAAGCTTATATCTGATCATCTAGTAAACCAGTGACGTTATATCCCTGAACAGTACTAGAGACAGCTACATTACTATTTATTTGTTCACAAAGAGTGTAATCTTATACTTTCATGATCAAGAAGGCAGCACAAAACCTTTTAAAATCAATACTGACCTTTGTTTCTTCAATGGTATGAAAGGATTTTCCATGAAACATAGCCTGATCATATCAGTTCAATGAACTTGAAAATTTGTACATTTCAAATGTCTTTAATTTTACGGCAGATAAATTCTACAGCCTTATTTGGGAGTCAGTGTGTACTCTTGATAAAAAATAAAAATATCCAAAAGCTATTATGTAAAGCTATTACATGAATAGTAATTAAATGTGATGGAAGAACACATAATGTCCTAGGTGTAATAAAAATGTAGTTATAGAAAAACAATGATACAACGCTCTATTATTCCTCAGAGGAGTAAAGATAAAAGAAAACACAGAGAACTTAATTAGCTCAAACACCAGAAGAGTTTACCTACATATATTGCAAAAACCCCCTTGCTTTCACTGCACTATTTGAAGGATGATGAGAACAGGGCAAAAATCTCTTCTGTAACTTATCAATAGACAGAGTTGTACACAGTGTTTTAGAGTTACTTAGGTATTGCAGTATGTTCTCCTTGCTGTATCACTGGAGGACTTTAGTGGTTACTCACAGATAGGCAGATATGGTCATGTCTTTGGAGGAGAAAGCCATCCATAGGCTTACACTTCCAGGAGCACAGAGAGAGCGGCCGTGGATATTGCCTATGTGAGTTTTTGGCTGCTTCTGTCCAGATCCCTCTGCAGAGCCTTCCAACCCTCGAGCAGATCAACACTCCCGCCCCACTTGGTGTCATCTGCAAACTTGCTGAGGGTGCACTCAATCCCCTCATCCAGGTCATCGATAAATATATTAAACCAGACCGGCCCCAGAACTGAGCCCTGGGGGGCTCCGCTTGTGACTGACCGCCAACTGGATTTTGCTCCATTCACCACGACTCTGGGCTTGGCCATCCAGCCAGTTTTTTACCCAGCGAACAGTGCGCCTGTCTGAGCCACATTATGGGTCCCAGAAACATAGCAAACAAACCAACATTTAAGAGATATTTAGTCATGTACTGCATGATTTTATTGATTTATTGGGTAAATATTAAGATCTTTCAGACATTGTTTTATTGTGACATTTATCTGCAGCCCTGAATGGTATGCCACATAAATCTGCACAGCCCAAAAGAAAGCAGCTCACACAGATGTAGTGTTCTTCAGAGCTTCAGAGCTTTTCAATTACTGAGTTTATCTGAGTTAAATGGTTTAATCTTGCTTTGTTCTGTATTTGGTCTGCATCCTCTGATTATACCTGTTTTGTTATGAATTAATAATAGCAAAACATAACAAATATAAACGAGAGCACTGATAATAATATGATGATGAATAAATAGACACTGGTGCTAACATTTGTAGTCTTCAATAAACAGAAAATCAACCAAACATATAATAAAACAGTAACCTTCCCTAAAAAATTAAGACACTGCCTTGAACCATTGGTATGGCTACTGCAAGAACATGTCTATAGTACCTGACTACTTTTCCACCAAAATTTCAAATACGTAGCAGTCTTACTGTTTCAAATTGACTGGTTTTTTTTGCAATGGGCAGGTTTTTTCCACCCACACCATTAAAGGTGTTATTTGTAAATTTACTTTTAAGTAGAACAAATTCCTTTCTACAATTTAATTCTTGAACCACTGGGAGCTTTTATTAAATTGGCTGTCTACATATTAATTCATCTTGGCAGACAATTTATGCTATTATTATTGTTATGATAATGCTACATCAGAAGACAAAAACAGAGCATATGGGGAATCTGTCCATGCCTACTCTGCTCTTACCACCTTCCGTACTGTTTTCAATAATATTAAGTAAAGTTTTTGTGACATAAATCACATATATTTTATTCTTAATGTTTCAGGAACACATTGTCCCTTTTGTAGCTAATATAGACTCTTCTTGAAGTTTAAGTAATGCTAATAGCTCTGTTAGCTTTAGGAAAACAACACACAATATTATTAAAGAGAAGTTAATTTTAGCTTTTGACTTCTCTTTTCTGAGGCTAAATAAACTATACCAAGAGTGCTTATTCTCTTTGTGCCCAGTGTTCAGATCACACAAATAGTGTAAGTCTTGTAAAGAAATTACACCAATTTCACTACTAAAAGAACAAATGGCATAATTAATGTAAGGTAGATCTGTTTCGTGGCTTCCATTAACTTTTTCGTACTTACCTCTTTCAGAGTTCAGAGTCATTTCCTTACAGTATTGTATTTGGGAACTGAAGACTATCATGAGGTATAACACTGCCTCTTCAGTGTATCTTTTATTCTGAAGACACACCTCCGTAGTTCTTTCCCACAAATTTCACCAAGTAAGAAAGAAAAACCATGTTTGCTGTAACAACGTCACAATGCATTTTGAACTTACATTTCCTAATTCACTTCTCCGAGGTCCCTATCATCTTGTGTGACTCTTTAAAAAAAAAACTTATTCAAGTAGGTAGTGTGTTCTTCATTGTCCCAGCAAATTAAATGTCTGTATTATTAGGAATAAACCACCTACATACTAGATTATTTTTGTTGTTGTTTTTCACCTGCTTTGCCCTAGAACTGTGGTTGGATGTTGAGTGAAAGGTGAGAAAAAGAAATAGTTTTTGTGGCACTGATGTGATTAATTAATGTGTTGATGGCTGGCTATTACTCTGTGAAGTTGTCATTGTCTATTCTGGTCTAATGAAACAAGCTATTGACTTGAGGTAAGTACACTGCATAATTACTGTATTTAATATTTCTATTACTTAAAGTCTTGCTAGATTCCTAACTCTTCTCTTTATTTTTTTTTTCTTTCTCTTTAGCACCATTATTTCATTTCTGGACACTGCATTGTAATAATGCACACACTTTGTCTATTTCTCATACAATGAACTATTTTTTATTTCTTTTTTTCTGGGAGGAGAAATTTTCATCACAAAAAGAAAAAGAATGTTCAACAAATAACATTTCTTTTTTTCTCTCCCCTCGCTCTTGGTTTGTAAAGCAGTAGGAACTGAAAGCTTACCTGCTTAAGGGGTTTAATGAGAATGTGTTTAACACACAAGTAATTTTTTTTTTTTTTTTTAAAAGTGATACAGGTTATCATGCAATAGAAATGAAGCTCTTTCCCCTCCCCCCCCTTAAAAAGTGAAGGTTTCGGGAAAGCATCAGGATGCTAAGAGGACAGTTTCATTTTTATTTTTCAGTAAACAGTTCAATGGTCAAAGTGATCATGGATTTCATATGTTTTTGAAATAGAAAAGAGTGAGCTCCATTGGATGTTGGAAAGTATTTTTCTGTTCACTGAAAATTGAAGGAATGGCAATGCATTATTAACCTGCTAACCTTACTCTGATTTAGTGGTATCTGAAATAATGCTAAGATAATAAGCAGGTCAAGTAGTACTACAGTGTTCTGAGTGCAGCATTCTGTGTCTTAAATATTTTCTTTTTCACCTGACAGTGAAATAATGTTGAGAGCATTTTCTTCAATTTATGGCTCCTGATAATATAATAATAGCAAGAGTAAATGGCAATTAAGAAATGGATATTAAAAAATCTTCCAAAGAAATAAGCTATTGTTTGTATTGACAACAAAACTAATTTCATTATGAAAAGGACAAGGACTGACACTAATTGAATTAAACACCCACTGGACATTAAATAAGGCTATGTTTAAGTAATTTTTTTATGATGATTTACAAAAGACAAATTAATGTGCCACAATGAAGAAGACTGAAAATTGTCTTTAAACAATCCTTAACATTGTCTGAAAGCTACTGTGGTCAGAAACATTGGACATATTTCAGAAAGAGGGGTTGTCTTTTTACATAGAACACATGAAGAAGAGATTGAAAAAAATGGAAAACCAGGGCAATTTCACATAACACATGCAAAAGGCTTGTCTTCTAGATCAATCTATCCTTAAACGTGATTTTTTTTCCACAACAGTATTTATGACAGAACTTTAAGATATTCACTATTCTTTATAGTATTAAAATTCATGAAACAGATAATAATTGGCAAGGTCTTGTGGACAGAAAATTAGATGAGACATTTTCTGCTTTGACAAGTAGCTGTATGCTATTCAATACTGAATGATGCATGAGAATGTTGCTGTCAGATTTGCTAGCAATAAGCTTCATTCTCCTTTGTAATCAATATCTTCAGTGGCTGATGACTAGCACAGGACCAGAAGTGTGAGAACATTTAGCTGCTTGTCTTGCCATGCATTGTCATTTAACGTCATCTTAAAAGCTGCCTTCAGATGTCATTGAACAAAAGATGATACAGACCAGTACCATGAAATTAATCTCTTTTTCACGTTGGTATTATTTTTATCTTGATGTAAGTCAACTCATATTGTCAGGACAACTAAGGAACAGTCAATACCCATGTCAGTAATCCTTTCAGAACTCTCTTTTGTTTTCAGCAATATATATATTTGTAGTTATAGAAAATTTAATTTGTTCTCATATAAAGAAGCGTACATAAATTAGTATTTTTCATGTACCTGCTAAATGACCTTAGGAAACTTCAGCTTATCATATGCATAATAATTTAACGAAATACTCCTCCTACAAGTTTGTATAATTACTGCTGATCTACTGATAATATTCCTTTCACTTTTTGTAAAGAGATTGTACATAAAAAAAATTAATTCCTTAAAAACGCAAAGGTATGGAGTTCTGTTGTCATATAAAATGTTATTTTCCCTCAGGGTTGCAAGGTATATTACTGACATTTCAGGAACTGATCACACTTTCCATGATAATTTTTTAGCATGACTAATGTTACTTTCTCAGCCTACTTACTACTTTTTTGTTTATGCTTGGGCAATGATGATATTAGCTCTTTTTTACAATAATATTGCACTGGTGACAATGCTGTTAGTCATCCACTTCTCTTCTTTTTCCCTCTCTAAAAGACACCATCTCCATTTCATCTATATGACCCTGTGGTGGTGCATTTCTTTCCCCTCTCTCCTGGGTTGCTCTACGATTTCAGAAATTCCAGCTGGGCCCTGGCCTTTGTGTAATGAGTTGGGCGGTTAAGCATCCCTTGACAGTTCCAGGAACTCTTGCATGTTTAAGGCAGGGAACAGCACTGACTGTACCAGGCACTCCTGTTACCTGACTGAGGCGGGTAATGAGAGCAAGAACAACAGGATGATCTATCATTCCCTAACAGCCCTGGAGAACTTCTTATCAGCATTGTAACCCAAGTGGAATGACACCATGGTTACTGAAATTCCATCATTTTGCTAATGACTAAAGCCAATCATCTTGCAAACCTATAAACAGCAGTTCCAAGTGAGACTCTTTGAGCTCTCCTGGACCCCAGTGGGCTGTGACCAGCATCTCCCTCGGAGTTGGACACCTCCCAGAGTTTCACAAGCTCTCCAGTTTGTGAAATTTTGAAGGACCGTGACCTGAGCTAAAACTCTCTCCTCCCTGAGACTCAATCCTGGCCCGTTGAGGAATGCCAAGACATTTGAAGTGAGTATTTTCACACTACCCGAGGGGAATTTTTTACAGGTACCTTTGTATCTGTGTGTTTATATAGATATATATATATTTATATCTATCTATCTGTATATATATATATATAACTTTATGTCTGTCTGTGTGTGTGTGTGCAATCAGTATATAATCAAGCCATTGTTGTGATTAACTCACTTTGTGAATCTTAAAAGTAATCCATGATTAAGTGCTGCTACAATCTTATGATTTACCTCAAACCATGCATGAACCTCAAATTGCTGCTAAATACACATAATCCTTTAGACAAAACCATTGACCCAGTCTGGGACTAGGATTAGACCTAGCCACACCTAGACTCCTCTCTGAGAGGGAGTCTAGAAAGTGAGGGGTGTCTCTTCTGAACCTCGTGACTCAACGGGAGGGCATCCCTACTCTCTGTATTCCTTTCACTAGACATAAACTGTTGCCCAAGTCTGGGACTAGGATTAGACCTAGCCACACCTAGACTCCTCTCTGAGAGGGAGTTTAGAAAGCAAGGGGGTCTATTCTGAACCTTGTGACTCAACGGAAGGATTTCTTTATCCCTTTTACCCTCTCTTTTCCTTTAGATATAAACCGTTGACCAAGTCTGAGACTAAGTCTGGATTCAGCCGCACCTAAACTCGTCTTTGAGAAGTTTAGAAAGCAAGGGAGTCCATTATGAACCTCGTGACTCAAAGGGAAGGTCTTCGCTATTCTTTACCCCTTTGTTTCTCCATTCTCTCTCTATGTGGAAATCATTCTAAGTTGATTCTGATGTGATTGTCTGTTTTAGTAAGTAGTAGAGTGAACCTTGCCATCGAACCCTGTGAAGTCGCATTTCTGTAAACTTGTATTAAAATAGCTTTTACCAACACCCTTGATGGTGATTCTTTAAGTGGCCTAACCCACTCATTCGCAACAGACACATTTCTTTTTCCTAGGCGAGTAAATATTTTTTACTTTCATTAAAATGCTGTTTGCTTAGGTTGACTCCATTTCTTCCATATGACTGCTGAGTCCTTCCTTTACCTTAGTGTTATCCAGAAATCATGAACAGTGAAGTTACATTAACTTTCTCATCACTTATGAAGCTATGAATGGCACCAGTCTCTCTACACCATACAGCATGTTTAAAGTTCCTATAATTCAGTGAAGATTTTGCACTGCCAACTTTTTTTTTCCCAAGAAATTTTTAGATACTTACTGTGTATTCTTAGAGAAGACATGTATCAGGTTTTCTGATACATAAATTACACTGATGATAATTTATTCTATACCAGACTTTTAAAATTACATTGACATTATCTATTGTATACCATTCTTTAAATATTTTTTACCAAATCAGATATTAATATTTCCCCCCAGTTAATGGAAACATATAATAGCTATCACCACCTGAATCATCCTGTTTGCCCTTCCTGAATATTTTGTACATTAGCTCTGTCTGTTTAACGAAATTTCTGTAGTATACCGACTTTCCTTCAAAAGAGATTTCAGCAAGCCACATATCTTCTCATTCAGCTCTTTCATAAGTCTCACATGCAAGTGATCAAGACCTGATGATTTAAAATTGTCTATCCCCTATAAATCCCCATTGGAATATTACATTCCTTTATTAATGGAAAATAAAGCACTTTATCCTTCTTATGTGATATATTCCTGTTTCTTTTCAAATACATAAATTATTTATTGAAAATTTCTAGCTGTTCTATCAGCACTTTCCTAGTCATCGTGAAAAATGTTTCCCCATCTCTCTTATTATAAGACTATGTTATTTCCAAGATTTTTTTGTGCTCCTAACATAATTTGAAAGCACCTATTTTTTTACTCCTCCCAACATTGTGTTTTCCTTCATGTCTTCAGACCTCCTTGATAATTGTCTCCATTCATGTCTTCAACCGGGTTGAAGTTTATTTATCTTTTTCTGTTATTTGAATTATATTTCTAGTTCCTAACATTCTTGCTTATGGTACACAATAACGCATGTTACAAGGCCATACAGATTAATTAATTATGTTAGATGTCTTGAACCAGGTTCAAGATAAATAATTTATCATAATTAATCTCTGGTTAGACAAGCTGTACTTAAGAATGGAGGTTACTTTTATACAAATGCATGTTTAGCTATCAATTTATCTAGATAGACAAGATATAATGTTCAGAGACAACCAGCACCTTTCATTTTATATTATAATTATGCAAAGAGCTTATGAAAATGAGCAGATATAATTCTGAAGTGAGATCAAATGCATATTGAATGCATTTGCAGCTCATGATGCATTTGATGCATGGTAAATGAAGTTCATGTTTATTTCCCTTTCTTCTTCCTTTTGCCTTTCTATTACTTTTTAGTTCTTTCATTTTCTTTATTTGTATCAATGCATCTGTCACCCTAAGCAACAAAAGGTATAACATTTAGGATTGTTTTCTTCTCGCTTTTTCTGTATTCCTCTTTAATTTTTCTATTTTTCTATTGTAATTTAAAATAAATCAAACATATCTTTCTTAAAAATCAAAGATTCTGAAATGAAAGACTAACTGAAAAAAAATTATAAAAGTGAGAAAACAAAACAAAACAGTAGGTGAGATTGTAATGTGTTCAGAGAGAATATAGAGACTGAAAGAAGGAAGTGGAAAGAAATGTGATTTAATATATGGGAATTATTAATTGATTGTTCACATTTTTCTTTAATTATAGCCTTAATAAGAGTTTAAAAATTGCATAGGAGTCAAAAAGTTTTCTTTAAAGTTTTTGTGTATAATTATACCTACATGTTATCTGAGTAATACCATTCAAGTCACTGAAAAAAGAAATCCTGAGAATTTACCCTGATATGTATATACAGGCAAAACTGTGCACAACAACCTCATCTCTCTGAATGAGTTCTTTTCATTACTGTGCTTTCAAACACTGGACTAGCCAAATCCATTACCCACTTTTTCATCTAAATGATGAAAAGTTTAATTAACTACAGTATCCATCATGGACCAAGTTCAAGGTAATTTGCTTAATGAAGCATTTATTTCTATTTCTATAACCTAAACATAACCTTTAAATTGATTAAAGTTGTGTATATCTTTTGTTTTCTGATTTCCTGATTTGTTTGTTTTTAAGATATTTCCATAAAATATAAAAGTGCATGGCAATTATTCAATATGGTATAATTCGTGCCTGAAACCAAAGCTCAAGGAATAACCAGTTGAAGTTTTCTGCAAGATGATGCATTAGATAAAACTAAACTGTGAATGGAAACTTTCAATTTATCTTCTTTTTAAAATGGGTAAAACAATTGGTCTTTTCTTCTCAGTGCTACAAGTAAGTTTTCTGTTTGTGCATGCGCACGTAAGGATATATTTTCCCAGGCATGTCTGTAATACTTAAAAAAAAATATAAAACGTAGTCTGCACATGTCAGAATGTGGATTTGCTAAAGCCCTAATTTAGCAAATGTACGGGGATTGGCTGGGATTAAGTTACCTTCCTTCACAGCAGCCCATACAGTGCTGTGCTTTGTATTTGTGGCTAAAGCGATGTTGATGACATGCCAATGTTCTGGATTTTGATGAGCTGTTCTTGCACAGCATCAAGACTTTTACTCTTTCCCCCCTCCCTGGCCCAAAGTGAGTAGGCTGGGGATGTGAGTTTGGGAGGGGAAACAAAATGGACAGCTGGGCCTAACTGACCAAAGAGTTTTTCCATGCTCTATGATATCATGCTCTGCAATGAAAACGCAGGGGGAGGAGGAGGAGGGGGCAATGTTTGTGGTTATGGTATTTGTCTTCCCAAGCAACTGTTAGGTGTACTGAGGCCCTGCTTTCCAGAAAGTGGCTGGACACCTGCCTGCTGATTGGAGGTAGTGAATTAATTCCTCTTTTTCTTTGCTCGCACATGCAGCTTTTGCTTTCCCTGTTAAACTGTCATTGTCTTGATCCATGAGTCGTCTTGCCTTCTTTTTATGTTCTCCCCATCCCACAGGATAGGGGAATGAGTGAGAGGCTGGGTGGGTGCTTGCCTGCCAGTCAGAGTCAATACACCACAGAAACAAAGTCCCTGAGGTCAAGTTTAATATAGTGTAGCCTCCTAATTGCTTAACTTTTGGCCCTGCTCTTAAAATAGGGCCACACTTATAATTTGATGTTGGAAAAAATGGTATCTAGTACTCTGCTGGCTCTGCAAAATGTAGATATTCACCTATTAATAGGAAGAGTAAGTAAGGATAAAAAATAAGTTGTGGTTTGCTATACTCTTGTAACAGTTTACTCCTGTAAGGAACAGATTTATCAGGGCTATCAGAAGTTGATCTTTCACTCTTACTTTCTTGCCACGACAATGAAATCACTTGTTTCCTTAGGCCAGTGCACCTATCGCTCCTCTAAAACTCCTCAGTCACACTCACAATGGTTTTGGAGAAACACAGAGGTGGTGAGGTGCCTAAAATGGATATGAAGCCAGTACTGCAGCAGGGGAGCAGAGAACAAAGGGAATTGAAGATTTAAGGCTGAAGGTCCTAAGTCTCTCTTCTCTACATGGCCTTCAAAGTGAGAAATTAATGGACCTACCCTGCCTGTCTACTTGATTATGGTCTGTGTTTATTAGCTGTGTTAATTAGCTTGGAAGGGATCAATGACTTAGTATTTGACATTAAAAATCAAGGTTCTCAATTTTTTTTTTTTTTTTACAGATACTGTATTTTCACAGGTAAGATAGGGTTAAATACCAAGTGCTTCCAAATTCTGTTGAGAAGGATGTGTTTAGTCATGGGAGACATTTCTGTTTATGGCCTGGATGGCAAAATCTTCATGGTTCCACACTGCAGTGTGCAGAAACATGAATATCAGTTTACGAAGGCACATAAGGATGAAAACCTGTGTTGGCATCAACGGGAAAGGCAGCAGAGCTCACTGCAAGGATGGTTGTAGGTAGCAACTCACTATCTGGCCTGAGTACCTCAGATAAACTCAGATGAGATCGCTCCTGCTCCCTCTACTTCATTTATACTGCAAAGGAAAACAAAATCATATGCTAACTGGAAACGTTAAAAGGAGAAATCAGTTGGAGAAACTCAGTCCAATTAGCTATCCTGTTTTTAAGGCTCTGCAGCCTGTAGCTACGTTTTCTTGTGTCACAAAAAGCTGACACACTGAATTGTGGCTCAGTTAAAAAACAGCCTGAAACGTATCCAAAATGACCTTGCACAGCTTTAAATAGAACTTAAAAGAAGTGTTTACAGAACTAATCTTTGGCTGGATAATAAGAGGCTCCAGGAGTGTGGGAGTTTTATCCATCACTTAGAGTATTTTAATTAAGACCACAATGAGATTCTGCCACATATTAGTACTTTGCATTCCAGATTATAGTTAACACATTGCTGAAATCTCTGGGAAAAAACCCCAAACCAAGCCACACAGTGCAAAACATTAATTGTCTGGTCTCTGAAAGAGAGGAATCAATAAAATAAAATCACATATGTTCATCTCCAAAAAAAGAGATTCAGAAAGTTGTGGACCAAAACCAGTAGGCTACAAAATAAGGTAATTTGTATCATAGCTATGGGAAATAGAAAATAAGTGGTTTAAAGAAGCAGCAAGTAATTCACAACAGTTAGCGGAACTGACAGAACTCTTAAAAATACATTTTGTATCCAGCATAAGTTAAAGGAAATATGCCTATTAGGTAGACTCCTGCACAGCTGAGTTTCTATTTACTTTATTCACTGTTGAGGTTCCCATGTGGTGCCATTTTTTAAGTCTACGGAATAAACTTTCCAGAATCACTTTACAAGAAGCAGAAACAAATCCCTGTCCATCGTTGTTTATTTATGGAATGGGAAGCTTCTTTGCAATACATTGGAAATTAAATATGTTTTTCAACATTACAGCCATGGATTGGAAGAAATAGCCCATTTTTCAACTGCTTTTTCTCCTTACTCCAGCTAACTTTTCCTAACATGCAACCTTGCTTCTTAATGGACACTGAAGATTTTTCAGTCATAAGAAACTAATTCTAATAAGTAAACATGATTGAAACGTCTTTACTTCATGAAGGTAGAGGATTTGCCAGTCAGTTCAAGGAACCCCTCATGGGTAATCCTATTCTCATCTGAACATAGACACAATCTTGCCTGTCTCAGCTTTTGTGCAGAAATGAGCCTAGAACCTCTGAGTGAAGCTAGATGTACCTGTGATATGCCTGCAACAGTCTGAAATTCAGGTGGAAATTACTACATGCCTCATTACCTGAAAAAGAAGAGAAAGGTCACTTTGGAGACAAGAGTCTAGGCATTCTGGATGGCTAGGAAGTAAAGAATCATTATGGGGTATTTTTTAAATTTTGAAACATCTGTTTTTTCAATAGCCTCAGAGTAATTCTGATAATTAGTGAATTTAGCGCAGCATTTCAGACATTTCCCTGCCAAAAAAAACCCCTTCAAAACCACAAATGGGCCAAGGCAGAAACTGTAAAAGGCGGATGGAAAGCATAACAAAGGCATAATGCTATAGTGCTGCTAAAATAGAGGATAAAAAGAAAACAAAACAAAACAAAAAAGTAGTATAGGGTGAAAATCTGTTCTTGTCTGCATATTTGTTATCTTGTTTTCCACCTGCATAAAATATTCATAATTCCCATGATCTACAAATTAGGACTCTATTTGAAGTCTTCACAGTAGACTAAAAAAGTTTTAACTTTGTAAGATGGTAACATGCAAGTTCCTTCAACTTGTGAATGCTGTTGTTTATTTCGCTGGTGAATGTTGTTTCATTTGATAATCATATTCCTGTAATGTAATAACTACTGTTAGACAAGCAACAGCTAGTACAGGTGACAGGGGTTTCTTCTTTTCTTTTGTTTTTCTTCTTTTGTATTGCTTTGTTTCATTTTTGCTTGTTTCGTTGGTTTTCACAGCGTGTTGGAGAAAAGATTGTGGATTCAGCAGCATAAATTCTTTGTATTACACACATTTGTTAAAACACCAAGAGCATTTAATCTCTAGGCCTATAACTGTACGATAGTTAACTATTGTTACTGTAGGAACTATAAACAATGAAGATAATATCCCAGCTACATTTTTAAATGAGATAGCTTCCTCAAGAAAATTAGAGAACTCTGAAGTGAAGATTTTTTTTTTATTAAATGTTGATGTGTTGGATTACATTTATTTCTTGACTCGTGTCTTACAATAAAAGTTGCCAGAGCTGTAGCATGACTCACAGGAAGCACTTACACAGAAAGTATTATCTTTTCTAAGTGGAAGAACTTGTGTCTCATCCAGAGGTCAAATTCTATCCCCACAAGACTTAGCCTTGAATTCTTAGTTGCTTGTGAACCTTCAAAATTTCTTGGATTACTACAAAGGAAGATGATGGTTCAATTAAAGACATATTTTCTTTTACATTCGTAAAAACATATGAACGTACCTTCTTATTAGGTAGAAAGACCTCTATGTTACAGATGTGTGCTCTACAGCATACATGGCCTGGTACAGTAATTGAGACATTGCCAGATAAATGCCTCTTTCCAAGGCCCTCCATAGAAGGGTGTTTGTG